>NC_043024.1:6866071-7073571 GCF_006345805.1 Octopus sinensis
GAGAGAGAGAGTAGAAAGAGTATAAGCAAAACTTTGTGAGAGTAAAGATAGAAACGTAAAGAAAGAGGGAGTGATATTGTAAAGTCGGAAAGAGAAAGTCTAATGAAGAGAGAGGGGGAGTGAGAGAGAATGAGAGAGAGGGATGACAAAGAGAAGGTGAGAGGGTGCGAGAGAGAATGAAGGAGAGAAGTTGTAGTCGTGATTAAGTTTGAACGATTAAAAAAATGTCGAGATATTTGAAAGTGAGACATTTGTTAAGTGTCATTGAGAGAGAGAAGCAGTGAGTGACAGTTAAAAGTATGAGAGGGGGAAGGAAAAGGATAAAAAGTGTATATAGAGAGAGAGTGAGAAGGAGGAGGTGGAGAATGACCTCTGGTCAAGTGTGACCGAAAAGAAAGTATGAAGATGTAGAAAAGTTAAAGAGAACGGTTGTTGTTTAATGTCAATGGAAGAAAGGAGAGAGAGAGAGTGAGTGATGTGGTAAAATATAGATGGGAGCGGGAAATGAGAGAGTGAGTGACAGGCTAGAATATAGATGGGAGTGAGAAATAGATCGTTAGAAAGACAAAGTAGGAGAGAAAAGTGAGTGAGGAGAGAATGAGTAAAGAGAGAGAGAGAGTGAGTGAAGAGAGAAAGAATGTGTGAAATCCTGTGAGTCAGAAAGTGAGTGATAGAGAGAGAGAGAGAGATTGTGTTTACGAGTATTTGGCAAAGGGGAGTAAATGGAGAGTGGAGTGTGGCTTAGGGTGCGCATGTGAATCTGAGTTTGAGTTAAGGAAAAATGACTGACAACAAACAATAACAGCTGAGTGAAAGAAACGAAGCAAACAAATTTCCAAACGGAGAGAAATAAAAGTAATCGAAGGAAAGAGAGAAGATGATAGACATTAAATGGAGGAAGAGAGATGTGTATTAATAGAGGGATGTATTTGTATTAGAGTGTCAGTGAGTGAAGGCGAAGATTAGAAAAAAATAGTGTTAAGGTACAAAAGTAATGTGAATAGATGAGGTTTAAATATTAGAAGGAAGAGGGTAGAAAATGAGAAAGATACGCAGTAAATGGGAAAGTGCAAGGTTTAATAATGTATAATATGGAAGATATGTATGATAGTGATGGTGGGAAAAATAGAGATATAGAGATTAATGAAGAGCGAAGGGTAAAGAGAAAGAGTAATAGATATATAGAGAGGGGTGTAATATAAAAATAGAAAGAGAGTAATCAGAAGGCGACGCATTAGAAGCGAACGTGATAGAAAAGAACAAGGAGTGGGTAGTTTATGCGTGAAGGGGAGTAGATAGCAAAAGGTAAGGAACGAGAGAGAGGGGGTGAAGAGTAAAAGTAAGAGATATGTATGAACAGAAAGAAGGTGGTAGTGTGAGTGGAAGAGAAAGAGTGAAAGAGAAAGGGTAAAGGAGAGAGAAGAATGTATGAAAAGGAGAGAGAGAGAGAGTGATGCAAAGAGAGGAAAAGCAATATGTGAATAGAGACGGAGGGTGAGAGTGAGAGAGGAAGGGAAAAAATAAGAAATCTGTGATGAGAGAATATCTGGGAGAGAAATATAGAGGAAGAGACTGAGAGAGAGAAGAATATGGAAAGATAGGCAGAGAGGGAATAAAGTGTCAAACAATGTGACAGCGGAGAGGGAGTAAAGAATATTAAATATAGATAGTGTAAGAGACAATAAAGAGAAAGAGTAGAAGAGAGAGCGGATAGAAAGTAAGTGAGAGAAGAAAGAGTAGGAGGAAGGGCAACGCTTAGAGGTTTGTAACAGTAGATAGGAAGAGAGAGAGAAGGTGTGTGTATCGAGTCATTCGGTTTGCTGCTTTGGTAGCAGTGTGACGGCTGTCTTACTGGTCTTCATCTCTCGAAGTAAGTACCCCCTTCCTTTATTTCTTTTAATTCTCCATTATTATACATACCTTATAAATGTCCAGAACATATCCGAGCCATGTCACTTTATCCCGTTATAATTTTTTTTCTAATTTAAAAATTGTAGTGCCCTTCTTCCTCCTCTCCGTCTTCATTCAAAGCTCCACTAATTATCAATCAAGCAAGCACCTACCACTTCGGTTTTTCTGTTGCTGCTGGTTTGTTTGAGACGAATGGCGATTTCTTGACACGAATTAAAATAAAATAAGGCGGACATTCAGAGAAAGAGAAAGACAATAAGAAGACACTTACTTTACACAACACGGCCCGATATTTATAAAGTAGTTTTAATACTAGTCTGCATTATAATAGACACAAGATGTATCATAGCTTGTGTCTGTTATCTATGATTTAATATACTCTCCGGCATGTTGGACGGAAATAATTTTCGAGCTTTGGACAACAATACTTCTATAATATTAAAAAAAAAAAAATGTGCCCCTCCTGGTTCGAAATCCCGCCGAGGTGTTTATGAGGGACAGCTTGTGTTGGTTGTTTTTAGTAGTGGTAGTAGTGTCAATTAAATAACTACCAGTTATACACTGGTCTTTCATTCGAAATTCAACACTCCCTTCTCTCTCTCAACGAGGGAGCGAGCCTCTACGGACTTTCTCGTCCGGCTAGAAATAGCAGACAAATGCCTCTCTGAACACGCCCAACGGTTTTTCTGAAATTTGAAATCGGAGCACATTGTATAATGTAGTCCTAGATAAACCGTGTCTGAAAACAACAAAAACACAGGATGGTGATGGCTAGATTGTCTGTAAAACCAGAGGTCCAGGGTCTGACCTTCTTATGGACGTACACTTTCTTGACCATTCAAAATTGAAATCTATTATATAACTGTTAAAGTATTTAGCTGTGGGTCCCGTATGGGCCTTGATCCCTCTCTGGTTAACTTCTTCCCTTGCTTCATCTACCCTACATCCCCTCAATGTCATCCGTTGACCATTATAACTGATATATCTCTATAATGACTATGGACGTAAATGGTGAACATTCGGTTTTAAATGTTTTCTCACTGTTTTTTTAAAATTTTCTGTCTCGTTCTTTTTTTTTCTTGTTTATTCTTTCATTACTAATCTGCAAGGCCGCAATATTAAAGTAACTTCCTGTATTTAGTGTAAACGTCATGTTCTGAGTTCAAATCTCACTGTTGTTTGGGGTGGTACTGGTGCCTGGATATAGAATTACCACTAATTAGTCAGATACACCAGGGTATTATTTGATTTGTTCGACTGCAGACCCTTATTTGCTATTTTCTGGCATGTGTTAAAACACTTCAATATTATAAAATATAGAAACGCTTGGCAGAAACCCTCCTTAAAAATTACTGGCCTTGTACCCATATTCTCAGTCCAAAACTCTCCAGGAAGTTTTCATTCAGCTTTACTCACGGTCAATAAAATCAGACTTAGGGTTCCCTCTCCAACATTTTATTATGGTTCCTCTCTTCTGTTATAATTCCATTTACATATTATGTGACTTTATTTTCTCACTCTATCGCCGAAAAAGCTAAGTTAATTTCAGCTGGACTTGAAGTGGTAACTTAATGCAGTTAAACATCGGAGGTACTTTGTCCCAAGTTAGGAAATATTAATTTACAATTCCATTTCATTCTATTTTATGTCTTTGGTAAAGGGTAAAAAGCATGTATCTTCACTCCTCTCCTCGGCGATACTATAGCTCGATGTTAAAGACAGTTGTAATTTTAAAGTGTTTGTTTTAAAATCTAGTGTGAAGTCGAAATGATCTCTGGTTGCCTCTTTACCGGATTGGTGATTCCTGTATGTGTGTCACTTGTGTTACTGAGGTGTTGATGTCTAAATTGTATTTCTATATGTCTGAGGGAATCTTAATGTCCTCCGGCTATATTATATGTAAGTGTATATGAATGTATATATTTCTTTCCTCTCACAGGAAAGCAAGTACACTCCTTTATTTTACTGAGAAAATGACTAAGAAAAATAAAGCGAAATGTTTTTCAAGAAATTTAGACGGATCCGACATTTTATCCTTTATTTTTTTTATTTTCAGTAAACTTTTCTTTTTCTGCCCTTCGTCTGTGCGGGTGGGGTGGTCGATAAAAAAATTACCTCTACTCTTGAAGGCGGTGCCCGGCATGGCTCGCTGCCCAATAACTAAAACTATCGACAGGAGTGCACGCGTATATATATAATGGCCCAGCATGGCTGCAGTCCAATGACTGAAACAATATATATATATATATGTATATATATATATATATATATATATGATGAACTTGAGAAGATGCCTTTCTCAACGACCCCTTAATACAAAGACAGCAGGACAGATATAAATTTGTTTAAAACTAATACACTCGTTTATAATCCTTTTTAATCTACGCGATTAGGGTTGACTTGGGGCTAAACGTATAGTTCAATTAAATGGGCTGTTGTTTAACCCTAGGTCAACCAGGCAACCAGCCTTAATCTTTCGAAATGATTTTACAAGAGGTATTACTAGCTATCCCAGTCTACTAAAATCTGTTTAATATTCCTGTGAGATTTCTTAAATGTCAATAGAATTATGACTTCTTTATAATAGGACATCGGACTTTTTTTCTTTTTTTTTGTAAATGGTTGTGATTTGAAGGATTTTTTGCTCATGTTTTTACGAAGTCGTTGATTGTGGAGCGGTTTCCCCTCCTCGTCTGATCGTGGAATAAGTTTTAACTGTGTTCATAAAATATTCGTAAGCATCCTGTTTATGACTGATGCCGGTTCGAAGAAACGGGATATATTTTTATATTTATGTATTGTCACATCACTCCTGGCAAACGGCTGACCCTTTTTTTTTCCCTCCTTTATTCTTCAACACCTTCATCACCACCATCATCATGATGAACAGTTTACCCACGTTTTCTCTCACGTTGCCGCCCTTATTCACCTCACACAAACCATCTCCTCCATCCAGATTTAGCTTCACAATCACATATGCATGGTGGGGGTGACCGAAATATTGAAAGAGGAGGAAAAAGCTATTCTGAATTCATTTTGTCGAGGTCCTCTACCTCTTTCTTGGGCCTTAGTAAAGATGTTTGTCGGGGCAATACCTCGAGGTATTCATTTACGCCGCCCCTTCGTTTTTGCTCTCTTGAGTTCGAATCCCGCCAAGGTTTTTAACTTTGCTGTTAAATAAGACCCCAGTTTGTACACACTGGTGTGCGTATCTATGTGTACATATGCGTGTATGTATGTATAGTGTATGAATGTAATTATAGTTTTAAGTGGTATCAACGATATATTAGATTGTAAATACTTTTTTTTTTATTCGTCTGGTGCACATTTTTTATCGTGTAGCACATTTGTAACACATTCATGGAAGAACAGGCAAATTCTTTTTCTTTATTAAAAAAAGAAAAAAAAAATTTTCTATCGCTTCCTCCCACGTTCACAAAGTTTGTCAGTGAAGAAAAATGTCGGTATGAGAACTTTTATAAAACTACCGACCTCCAGCCAGCCAAGCAAGGAGTGTCGCTACGTGGTTGGACTAGCTAGAAATAGCAACCAAATCTCCCTAAAATCACGTTGGACAATATACTCTCAGTGCTTAAAGGATGGGATGGTCATGACTGGAACATTTTTGATTATAAGTCTGTTTCGATATATCCATGGATCCAATAAGGGGAGAAGCATCTTCTGTAACTTAAGGAAACTCTATCCAAAGGATTGTGCTTCAACATGATTGTTTGATCTACAAGAAAGAGTAGCTAACTTCTATGGAAATTGCATAACTTATTCTCAGAACGGAGTACATATTTAGAAATTATTGGAGATGGCCATGGCTGAAGCGCTTTTAATTGGTCATCTGATTCACCGTTATTCAGGGACTAACGGCAGCAAGGTTTATGACAAACCCTGTCAATCTGAGCCCGACAACCTCATTTCCCTTTTATTTGGATATTATAACAAGGTCTCACCATTTGATGCTTAAAGCTGTTGGCAAGTTTTGACGGTGGACCTTAATCGAACAGACTTCACAGTAAGGTCATGTCAACCATGACCATCCTGTATTGTCGGGCGTTCCATATCTAGGATTACATTAACCAGTAGTATTCTTCTTCGTTTCTAGTCGATGGTGAGGGAAATTTGGCTGCTATTTTTAACAGGTTGTGTAACAACTCTCGGGGTTTCGCTGCTTTTGTTCCGTGATTAAAGGACTTTTAAATACTAACTCTTGGACATTAATGCGTACCATTGTGATAGGATGGTCTTTTGACTTCACCATTCAATCCATTGGCTCATTTGACTTATTTCCCCTTAGCTCATTAGTATAATCAATGCAAATTAAAACTGGTCGAGGATTAACTCATTTTCGATATCAAGTCTTTTCAATATGTCAAAAAGCCCAGATAAGATTCAACTGATGAAGTCTAATAAGGCCGAAACTTGTTCACAGTTGTCCTTCGCCTGCACACATCACTTTCCTTTAGCCTAATTTGGGATTACCTCCCCCTTTGTTTTCGGAACTTTGGTTTTCTTTCTGCAACTAAATTTCAATTAAGACTTATTTTTCATACGACATTTATATCGCCGTTTAACACATATAGGACAGTTAGCAAGGTTGACTTTACCTTTCACTCTTACAGGCAGTGCCTGATTTACTATTGTGCTTAGGTGTGCTTAAGCACAGGGCCCCGGGGCAATGGGGGACATCTTCTTGTCCCACCCCCAATTTTTTTTACGATGAATTTCCTGAGCATGTATGCCAAACTGTTCAAGTAAGGGGCCTCACAACTTACCTAGTACAAGCCCTCGTTTGTCCTGACCCGGCACTGCTTATAGGGTCGATAAAGTAAGTACTAGTTAATCACTGGGTCGATTTAATCGACTTTCCCATCCCCCGAAATGGTTGGCCTTGTACCAACATTTGAAATCAATATCGAACAGCCCAGTCTTGTATAAAACTCTCTGACACTGAGTTCTCTACAGCTGTGTGTATGTAACACACACATACACACATAGCTTTAATCATTGGACTGCAGCTACGCTGGGGCATTGCATCTAAGAGTTTAGTGCAGGGGTAGGGAAACCCCACCCGCCAGCCCATTTCATTGCGCCCACAGGCTGATATACTCGTATATACAAAATATAGTAAATTTTTCAATTATCAAATTTATACAATATTCGTATGCCGGTTTGCGACATAGGTCGCGCTTCGACTACGACTTAAAAGGGTCAGACTCGAACAGAAATCGTCCGGTAAATGCCATTTGAATGGAAATCTTGTAATCACTACAAAACACACATTATGTTAGTACCCAGCTCCCCGCTGCCTTGAGACCCAACTATAACTCTAGCTGAAAAATATAGAATATCTCATAAGTAATAGAAACGTCCTACATTCAGTGGCGGTGTTAATGATATGCGCTAAACTTGATCTTTATTAATGTATATCGACTTATACAGAGATATATCCTAGTTAGAACTTGTGACCCGCCCGCGGACCTTTTTCTTTGGGAATTCTTGCCCGCCGTACTAAGTTTTCCCACCCCTGGTTTAGTGGAACAAATATTTTCGTCTGGTTCGGTTTCTTTCACGACCGCTTTCCTCAGTTTACAGTCTACAAAATCTACTTACAATGCATTGGCCGGCATGAAGCAACCCTCCTACCACCAAATATATGTAATATTTAATGTATCTATTATATTATGCACTTAGTACCATGGGATAGTATGAAATCTTAACAACGTACGTTATGGTATTTCATAATTGTTTCATTGTCTTTAATGGTTTTAGGAAGATGGGTTACAACTATTAAATCTTGTTGATCCGACAGAGAGAATATTTTAGTTTTAGTTGTTATAGTGGCTTAATATATACTCTTCCCGATTTTATATATACATGCATATATATATGTGTGTGTGTGTTTTGTACATTATATTCTGTCTCTTTTAATTGCCGTTTTATTGTTAGGTTTTAAGTGTTGCCTACATTAAATGTTGTTGCTATTTGTAATGTTTTGGGAGATTATATTTGGAATAATTTGTTTGTATTGACGTTAATATATATGTGTATATGCATGTCTGTGTTGCTTTAGGCATGTATATGGCTGTTGTGTATGTACATATATATGCACACACAATGTATGTTTTAGCTATGTATTTGTGCATGTAATATATATATATATGTTGCACTAGGTGTCTACAACAGTGTGTATATATGTTGCGTTTAGTGTCTATAACAGCATTTTGTGTATAGATGTTGCGTTAGGTATATATAGCCGCGTGCGTGTATAGATGTTACTTTAGGTGTGTGTGTGTGTATATATATATACATATGAGAGAGAGAGAGAGAGCGAAAGAGCAGTGATTTTTCTGTGTACACGTTTTAAGGTATCCGCAGCAGTATGTAATTATTGCGGGTGTGTAGCTGAAGGCTAGATTATGGCTCGAAGAGAATAAAAATTAAAAACATTATCAAAAACACAAAACTGTGTCCCGTATAAACTTGCTCAGACACGTAAAACTTTAAACTGACAGTTCTGTTCTATTCTGTACCCACCCACCTTATGAAACACAGCTTTGCCCTTTGACCTTCCACTTCGTCATCGACGCCGCCGTCGCACCCGTCTTCAACACAACTACGTCTTTCTTTCTGGGTGGAATCTTGTTTTAATGTAAAGCCACCCAGCTATATAAAGTGTCTCTTTGTGTGTAGAAATGTCTGCATATTTTAATAACAAGGCTACCACCAAGCAAGCAAGCACAACCTAGTTGTGGCCATCGCTCTCGAATTTTATAACCCTCCCCCCCCGTCTGCAATTAATTCTCCCTTTTATATATAACCTAATAAAAGTTTGAGTAAATTTTACAAAAACTGAACACTGCCGAGAGCCGACTTATTTCAGTCATTAGGTTGTGAGCTCAATTCCACTGAGGTCAACTTTGTCTTTCATCCTTTCGGGATCGATAAAGTACTTGGGTCGATGTAATCGACTTTGCGCCTACCCTCAAAAAACTGATCTCGTACCTCGATTATTATTATTATTATTGTACCCTGCATTCTTTCCTCATTTCAGGCTTTCCCACCTCATCTTATATTAAACTCGTCCCCACCGTCCTTGTGATGTTTCCATCATCTCTGCCCTCGTGGCAAATAAAACGTTATTATTAGAGCAATGTTTTCGTTGTTGCTACCTTGCGGCATTTATTCACTGGTTCGTGGATTTAAGGTCAGTTAAGTCATGTAGATGTTAATTAATTAGTATTGGCCATGGATGGGACGGACATACAGCGTCGCCGGTTTCAGGACTTTTATGTATAGGGTTCGGCGCCTTAAGACTGCACAATCTTTCTTATCTATAAATATGCTTTGTTATAATGAAAATATCGATTGCTAAAAGGTCGATGGTCCGCCACAACTTCTGCTTTCCTCTTTCTCTCTCTCCAATGTCATAGTTGCGCACAAAGGCCAGCCATTATGATGTAGTTGGTCTTTCTGTTAGAAATAGCAGCTAGTCAATCTTTCAAACCATATCCTGCAGCCTTTGAGGGATACATTGTCCATATCCATTTAGAACTGGGTTGGTCATGGGCTTGAACGACTTCGGTCGTAGGTCACCCGTTCGACTTGATCCTAGAGCTAAATTGTTCGCTGTTCTTGAAGCCTATTGTAAATGGACCTCGCGGTTGTGGATGACCCTCATCACGCTACTGTTGAAGTGGTGTGTATTCGGAAAGAGTAGCTGGCAGTTTTTTTCTTATTTTTTAAAGTCTGGTATTTCGAACCGCTGAGTTATGACAACTTGAACTATCATAGGTTGTCAAGTGGTGGTGGGCCATACCTACATCGAGTTTCCACCCACCATATCCACTCGCGAAGTCGAAGACATTTTCCCAAACTGCCGCGCAGTGGAACTGAACCTGAAACCATGTGGTTGCGAAGTGAGCTTCTTATCTAGTCATGTCCATGCATATATATATACATATATGCCGAGTATATTCAAATAGAATCACTACTCCTGTTAGTTGGCCCTCGATCTACTAGAAATAGCAGCCAAATCGCCCTTGATTTTTTTTTTTTTTTTTAATTATGTGGAAGGGAAGCTTTCTATTTAGGCCGAGATAGTCGTTTTACCTCAAACAAAGGCGGAGATGATCACGACCTGAATTCCCTTTTGATTATAGGGTCTGCTTAATCAGGCCTGACCCGGGGCTAAACAAAAAAATAAAATTTCCGGTTGTGACTCCCCCCCCCCCTCGCCTTCCCGGCCTCTCGCCACTAAATTTGTACCGTGAGAAAGTTAGGGAAAAAAATGTCAGAATCTCGCCCTCTCCTTCTGTGTGTGTGTTTTTTAAGCATATTCTAAGTTTCGGAGAAAGTCAGGGCTAATACGATATGAAAACCTATGACAGTTTCTGTTCTTGATGGGCATCATGGCCACCGCATCACCTCCGTCTCTGGTGTTTTCGGATAACTCTGACACTCGCACAATCTTCACTTTCAAGTATTTTTAACCTCGTGTTTTCACTCGCACGTGCACGTCTATATCCAGTGTGTATATGTGTGTGTTGTGTGCATTTATTTATATGTGTATAATGGATTGTAGACTAAACGAGAGGTAAATTCGACCTGCTAGAAATAGCAACCAAATCTCCATATCTTGCTATTCTTAAATAAAGATGGGACGTTAGTGACTGGAATCCATTCTTGATCACACGTTTGCTAGTTCAGGGCAGACTTTAAAAAAAAAAAATTTTTGGTGGTGGTGACGGGCCGGGGGCCTAAACAATCCTACCAGCTTCAAATACTGCAGTTCTTTGTCTTCATCTCTTCCCGCTCAGCTTGCTGCACCCTTATCATACCCCGGTACCCTCGTCACTGATTCTCTTGTTTATTGCATCACCCGTTACAGCTTCCTTTTTCTCCCCTTCTGTGTCCCTTTCCTCTCTCACTCTCAGCTGGCCGACCTACGATGTCTCCTTACCAGCAATCTACCCCTACCCTACACTGCATCTTCCTCCCACTCAACAAAAGAAATATCTGTAGGAGCCGCTGAAAGGAGCCTCTTCAGGGTTGGCTGCCTTAACTGAAATAATAGCCAAATCTCTCTCAAATCACACCCTCCTGTTGTATAAAAACTAAGAAAATAATTTTAAGGTTTGAATAATGCCTTCGCCAATATGTATGGCAGCATGTTATGGACTTAATGCATCAAAGCTATAGGGAGGCTTTGTGGTCTGTCAACCGTCTAGAAATAGCAGCCAAATCTCTCGCAAATCACACCCCCCTGTCTGTTGTATAAGAACAAACAGGCAAACGATTCTATGCCCATTATTGTGTGTTTTTGGCTATAATATATATATAGCAACAGGCTCAGGACTGTACAGGGCCTTCTGGTCAGTGGACTGTCTTGAAATAGCAACCAATGTCTCTAAAAAAAAAAAAATTTTTTTTAAATACTGGATTAATCTTAGATATATCTAGGTGGGAGTGTGTGTCATAAGTGTAATCCTAGCTGTGCCTGATCAAGTCTGACCTAGAGTTTGTGTCCATGCAAACCTTTCTCTCTCACCAATATAAATGCTACATCAACACAACAGTTTCTCTGTTCAACTTAACCAAAAGTAAGGTTTTTTTTTTTTCCTTTCTTGGACCAATTTGTATTTTAACTCTGTCCTGTGTGTCACAAGTTATACACAGAACATTTCTTTGGCACCCATATATCGTTTAGGATACACACTCCCATTTTCTTTTTAAACCACAGTAACTTGGGACTATGGAAAGAAAGCTTTATATTATTCAGAATGTATGAAACGAAGGTTGGCTACAAGGCTGGAAACGAGCACGGACGTTTTGGACAGGCAAAGAGTTAAATGCCACAGACAGGCTCAATAATATAAAGATAGATTTTGTAGCTGGCAGAAACATGAGCACGCGGGGCGAAATGCTTAGCAGTATTTCGTCTGTCTTTACGATCTGAGTGCAAATTCCGCCGAGGTCGACTTTGCCTTTCATCCTTTCAGACTCGATAAATTGAATACCAGTTGCGTACTGGGGACGATCTAATCGACTACCCGTCCCCTCTTCCAAAATGTCTGGCCTTGTGCCTAGAGCAGAAAAATATTTTGTATAACTTGATTTAGCAATGTCACACTACTCTCCTCCTCCAAGTGCTTAACTTTTTGCTTGTCCTGCATATCACGTGTACACAGAACCAATTTCCCTGGTGTCCACACCTCATATTTGATGCACATTCCTGGACTTTTTTTTCTACAACCACATGGTATTTTATTTTGGCACTGGAAGGATGAAAGGCAAAGTTAACCTCAGAGGAATTTGGATTCTGTGTTAAGAGCTTGAGGAAATATTGCAGGGCATTTTGTATGATGGTCTGTTGATTGTGCCCTATGCTTGCTGGAAATAGCAGCCAAATATAGGCGCAGGAATGGCCGTGTGGTAAATAGCTTGCTTACCAACCACATGGTTCCGGGTTCATTCCCACCATGAGGCACCTTGGGCAAGTGTTTTCAACTATAGCCTCAGGCCGACCAAAGCCTTGTGAGTGGATTTGGTAGACAGAAACTGAAAGAAGCCTGTCGTATATATATGTGTGTGTGTGTGTGTGTGTTTGTCCCCCCAACATCGCCTGACAGTCGAAGCTGGTGTGTTTACATCCCCGTAACTTAGCGGTTCGGCAAAAGAGACCGATAGAATAAGTACTAGGCTTACAAAGAATTAGTCCTGGGGTTGATTTGCTTGACTAAAGGCAGTGCTCCAGCACGGCCGCAGTCAAATAACTGAAGTAAGAGTAAAGAGTAAATCTCCCTCATCACACCCCACTGTCTTCGAAAAGAACACCTTGGGTAATGAGGTCCTTTGGGTGCTCAGGGAATAGTAAAAAAGGCAAGATCCAATTGCTCAATCAGGGCTGATCTAGTCCAACTGAATAAGTCACTTAGTGGTCTCTTGAGATACTAGAAACAGCAACCAAATGTCCCTTATCTAACCTCTTAATGCCTTTCTTAAAAGGACTGACATTGGATGATGTGATTCTGGGTAGTCGATGCCTGAAGAGAAAAGCAATGGATGGTTGGTCTTTGAACTCTTCCTGGTCCTCAGTTCTGATTAGAACTGAACTTGGACTAAACAACTGCTACTGTGCTTGTCCCTTTAAAACCCACATCTGCTGTTGACCCCCTCCCTCCCTCCCCAAAACGCTAATCGCTACATCCCATTTAATTTGCCTCTTATCAGTCGTATCAGACAGGAAGTCATGACTTGGTTCAGGGCTACAAGTAGATTTTCAAAATTATTTTTATTTTATTATTTTTAGGCATTTTTTAACCATTTTTTTTTATGCCAACCTGCTTGAGATAGCAGCCTTAGTGTCTGTTCCCAATTAGAAACTTCTGTCAGGATTTTAAAGAATTTTATCTTCAGTGGTTCCAAACATCAGAAATTTTACAAAATCTAATTGAAAATCATGGACTGTATGAGTGTTAGAATAAGGTTCCGAAAGACACTTGACCAATGGTTCTCAACAGGGGGTCGATATGACCCTTAGGGTCCATCATTTAACATCTGTTTTCTATGCTGGCATGGGTTGGACAGTTTGACTGAAAACTGGGGAGCTGCACCAGGTTCCAGTCTGATTTAGCGTGGTTTCTACAGCTGGATGCCCTTCCCTAATGCCAACCACTCCAAGAGTGCAGTGGTTGCTTTTTACATGCCACTGGCATGAGCGCCTGTTACGAAGCACTGGCATACATACACACGCACACACAAAGGCCCATATGAGGTTTTATTGTTAAAGCTTATGTGCAATAACATTGGTTCTTCTTGTACAATACTTATTTTAACAATTTTTCCATACAATTCCTAATACTTAATCATAGAAACATAATTGTGGGATTTTTTAAACACTGAATGTCTATGAGGGTCTGCCTGTGTAAAAATAAGGACCAAAAGGCCCGTAGACAAAATATGGTTGAGTACCAATAGTTTATTTTCTCCTTTCTCCTCCCCTTCATTGATAATTGTTTTCTCTATTACTCCCAGTAATGACAAATCTTTTTAACCCAGCAACTTAAATTTAGAAATATTAAATTTCTAAATGTCTCAAAGAGACATGAGCGGTGGTGGAGCAATAGAGTGGTTGTATACTGTCAACTTAACGTGACAGTCCCGTATGGGAATTACACCACCGCTGTTTAGCCCTAGGAAGCCGACAGGAAGCGTTCGATGCTTCCAAGGGCTAAACAGCGGTGGTGTAATTCCCATACAGGACTGTCATATTAACTTAAATTTATTTTTTAATTAAACTAGTTGTTAATGTCATTTAAGTATTCTAGTTTTTGGTAGGTACTTTTGTTTCAGTCTGTGGTCATGTTGGGGCACTGCTTTGAAGAAATTTTAGTTGAATTAATAAACCCCAGTGCATATATTTTGCTAAACCTGGGACTTATTTTATCTCTTTTGCTGAACTGCTAAGTTAGGGGATGTAACCACTCCAAGTGGTACTGGGGACACATGCACACACACATGACAGGCTTCTTTCAGTTTCTGTCTACCAAATTCACTAACAAGGATTTGGTCAACCTGAAGCTATGGTACAAGACACTTTCCCAAGGTGCCATGCAGTGGGACTGAACCTGGGACCAAGCTTCTTACCACACAGCCAAGCCTAGATAAGCTATCTGTTTTATGTAGGGAGAATTTTTTTCATAAGCCTGGGTTTATAAGTTTGCTTCCCAACCACATGGTTGTAGGTTCAGTCCCACTGTATGGCACCTTGGGCAAGTGTCCTCAACTAAAGCCTCAGACTGACCAATGCCTTGTGAGTAGCTTTGGTAGACAGAAACTGAAAGAAACTCGTGTGTGCATGTGTGTTTATGTTCTCCTTCACCGTTTGACAACCAGTTATTGGTTTGTTTGCATCCCCATAACTTAGCAGTTCACCAAAGGTGACTGACAGAATAAGCATCCGTCTTAAAAACGAGTACATGGTATAATTTGTTTGACTAAAAACGCTTAAATGTGACACCTCAGAATGCCCACAGTGCAATAACTGAAGTAAAAATGCATGAGGGTCATGTGTCACCTAAAAACCTGCAACATGACACCGACACATCATAGGTTTGTCATTCTTACTTTCGTTGAACATTCTTTGCCCTTGACGTGGTTTTTTTTTTTCTTGAAATAGGATTGTATATATTTATAAACATAGGCATAAAAAACAAGTCTGAAAGAATTTCTTTTTTTGTGATCTCTTTGGCTGGAATTCATTTCATGTTAACAATTTGAATCGTATTATTTGCATTTTTCTCCCACATCAGATCAGTTTATACCTGATGGTGTCCTTTACACCAATCACAGACTAGTTTCATGCACGTATGTGTCAATCAAATATGGAGTCTCTAAATAGTAGCTTGACCTGGTAAAACAAGCAGCCAAATATCCCTCAAGATTTGTAGTGTAAATACCTAGACTGGCTGTGTGGTGAGTAGCTTGCTTCCCAACCACATGGTTCCGGGTTCATTCCCACCGTGTGACACCTTGGGCAAGTGTCCTCTACTATAGCTTCAGGCCTTGAGTGGATTTGGTAGATAGAAACTGTAAGAAGCCTGTTATATATATATATATATATATATATATATATATATATATGTATAATTTTAAATTTAAAATGAGGTTGAGAAATTAGATAGTAATTTAATTAACATCGTTTTCACACCGATGATCTACGGACAATTACTTAAGTAAGATTGCGTAATTTGTTGAAAGTGAAACATGTATATGAATAATCCATATTTTTATTACTTTTTCTTTTGTCTTGCTCGATTACATTTTGGTTGTTTTGCTAAATTTTTCTTGAGAACATTTCTTGGTGGTGAGATCGTAGCGGATCTATTTCTAGCATATGGGTGTCCACATAGTGGTTTCCCTCTAAAATATATATATATAAACTGAAAGGAGCCTGTTTTATTTATATATGTTTGTGTGTCTGTTTGTCCCTCCAACATCGCTTGACAACCAATGCTGGTGTTTACATCCCTGTAACGTAGCAGTTCAGCAAAAGAGGTTGATAAAGTACTTAGTCTTGGATGTCATGAGTTTTGTCCTTAACTTCTCACTGTACCAAAACCAATTGATGACATGTCGTAAATTTTTCTTTATTCATCTTTTTGAATTTTTCCCTTTCTTGGTCAAGGAAAGGGTAGTGCCCTTTATTCTTTAATTTTTCAGGACCTCCAAGGTTTGTGTGATGAAAGGAGGAAGTTACCTTCTAACTGGAAAAAAAGGTTGAATAGTTGTAATAATTAATCAAGCTAGGGGTATCTCAGGATCAGGTGGTGGCGTTAAACTGGGGGACAACAAATTGGGCTACACTTGAAGTACCTAAGGACAAGGTGATGGTCTTAAACTTGGGACAGGTTTAAGCCTACCGTCCAAGAATTCAATATACAAAGACTTAGAATGGTTACCATAAGGCATCTCCCTCAGAAAATTCCACCAGTCCATCAGCCATGACTGGTATTTTGTTTTATCAACCCAGGAAGGATGAATGGCAAAGTTAACCTTGGAAGGATTTGAAATTGCTGCACAGGGGATAAGAACAACTACTACAAGGTATTCTAACAATTTAACCATCTTTTGGGAAAGATGGAATAAAATGCTAAGTATCACTGCTTTTGTAGGGAGGTTTAACACGTCTATATGCTTTCGCTGACTCTTCAGATCTACAAGGTTTGGTTGTGGATTGTTTCCTGTTCCACCAGAGATACTAGAAATGTTGTGAAGCAGATGTTTCAGCTCAGCTTATCTTTAATTTGACAGACCTCAATATTCAAACCCGATTCAGTTACTGTTCGATTTTGCATTCTAAGTTTAGAGTATGATGCCCTGGATTCAGTCATTTTGGGAGTCACTCTGACACCTTTACGTAGCTGCTGGTGTGAGTGAGCAACTGGATTAGGTTTTCTTTGCCTTCCTTCATCATCTTTAGGGTCTTTGTGGCTGTTGAGCTTCTTCAAGGCTGGAAGAGGCCTCATGGCAGGCCTCACACACAAATGGTTGGATGTAATTAAGGAAGATCTCCAGAGGCTTGACATTTCTTTAGAGGATGCAGAGGGGTTAGCATGGGACCACCAGTATTGGAAAGTACTGGTAGGCCCAATTCTCTCTATACATGATGTCTTTGGAACCTCTGACTTGGCTTGACCCCCCAGCCCCATCCAGCAAGAGCATGAAGGCAGCAGCAAGTCGGAATATATTGTAGACAGTGACTGAAGCTTTTTAGTTCAGTATATTGGGTTTAATTTATTGACTAATCCTGTTATCAGTTGACACACGCCTTTATCAGTTGACATCCAATTTTCCATGGTTGCATGGGTCAGACAAGTTATTCAGCCAGATTTTCTTCGGCTGGGTGCCTTTCCTGTCACCAACCCTCAACCATTTTCAAGCAAGGAAATATTTCCCCATCACCAGACAAATTTTTGATGGAAAACTGGAAACTGACCTCAGTACATGTACGAGAGTGATGCTCATTTACGACTGTAAAACAAGGTGGCTCATATATGCACACACTTTATATATAATATATACATACATGTGATATATATATATATATACATATACACGCACACTCTTTTACTTGTTCCAGTCATTTTGACTGCAGCCATGCTGGAGCACCGCTTTTAGTCGAGCAAATCGACCCCAGGACTTATTCTTTGTAAGCCTAGTACTTATTCTATCGGTCTCTTTTGCCGAACCGCTAAGTTACGGGGACGTAAACACACCAGCATCGGTTGTTAAGTGATGTTGGAGGAAAAACACACACACATACATATATACATATATACATACACACACACATACATGACTGGCTTCTTTCAGTTTTTGTCTACCAAATCCACTCACAAGGCTTTGGTTTGCCCAAGGCTACAGTAGACATTTGCCCAAAGTGCCACGCAGTAGGAATGAACCCAGAACCTACTTTGTTCCTGGGGACAGTTATTCTTAATAAGGCCCGATTCCAGGTACAGGTGACACGTGTGGGGACGTCCCTCAAGTATTACTGGGTACCTGCAACTGGCCATTTTCAGAAAATCTTTAGCGACTGATTGGGTCTATAGGGTCAAAACTGCTTTTGACTCCACCCAATCAGCCACCGTTAACAATTTCACTGGTTTGTTCTTCTTATGGACTTCTTGGGGCTTTGCAAGAGTTTTTGGTGAACCCGCTTGATTGTCTCTTCCGATATTAGTGGTCGTCCAGATCCTTTTGCCCTACAGAGACAGCCTTCCTCTTCTATACCTGGAAAGATAAACATATTAAACATAAAATTTTGACCTGTTTCTACACATGCTGTTAAAATATGGCTGCAGTCTAACTGAAATGAATAAAAGGTAAAGATATATATATATATATATATTTCTTTTAGTTGTTTCAGTCACTTGACTGCAGCCATGCTGGAGCACTGCCTTTAGTCAAATTGACCCCAGGACTTATTTGTAATCCTTATTCTATCTGTTCCTTTTGCAGAACTAAGTTATGGGGATGTAAAAACACACACACAAACGTGTGTATGTATATGTATGTATATGTATGTATATATATATATATATATATATTATATATATATATATATATATATATATATATATGACAGGCTTCTTTCAGTTGTTCCTTACCAAATCCACTAACAAGGCTCTGGTTGGCTCGAGGCTGTAGTAGACACCGCTAAGCATTTCACCCGACATGCTAGCTCTTCTGCCAGTTTGCTACCTTTAACGTATTTCAGTTTCTGCCAACCAAATCCATTTACAAGGCTTTGGTCTGCCTGAGGCTATAGTAGAAGACACTTTCCCAAGGTGCCATGCAGTGGGACTGAACCTGGAACTATGTGGTTGGGAAGCAAGCTTCTTGCTACACAAAGCATTCCTTTCATTTCAGTCTACCAAATCTGCTTGCAAGGGTTTGGTTGGTCGAGGGCTGTGGCAGAAAGCACATGCTCAAAGTGTCGCACAGTGGGACTGAACCCCAAACTGCATTGTTGGCAAGCAAGCTTCTTAAGCCCACAGCCACACCTGCGCATATGTGTAGTGTTTTTTTTTTTTCTTTATTTAAGCCGTTGGGGTGTGGTTTGAAGCACATTTGGTGGCAGTTCTCTCTGTAACAGGTCCAACAACATACTCTCTCCCTCTCTCCCATCACACACACACATTCCACTTTATAACTAAGTAGTGTTTCATTCATAGTTATGTGCTCTCTGTATATATTCTTTTCATAGACTTTTTTTTCATTTCACCTCACAAATTCAACCTACTCTGTAAGTTTTAGGCGTGGTCTTCGTTTTTAGTTTGTCAAAACTCCTGGACAAGAAAAAGAACTCTTTAACTAATTAGCAAGTAAAACTTCTTTTTTTTTTCATTTTAATTAGCTGGTATTTCTTTTCTTTTTTGTTCACTGACTTTGCATTGTTTTTCAAACAAAAACTGAATTTTTTTTTTTAAACATTTCTGTTAATCACCAGACCAGTCCTTGTGGAACAACAGTCCTGTGAGCAAAATATTCAAGCTGTGACCATTCCTGTGTTTTCTCAAAGAAAAAATTTTTTTAATTTTCCACTAACTTGACCCTTTTAAAAGGGTGGAGTATGATTTGACAAGGTTTTTGTTTACTATTTCTAGCAGGTGTAGTGACCTCATAGAGGCTCTCATTAATATGAAGACATTCTTAGGCAGTGGTTTGGAATTGGTACATAGCATTTAAGGGTCTGTGTAGTTTGTTTCCATCCTACTGGGGTTAACCAGTCCTTTTTTTTTTTTTTCTGAGGTAGTAGGTGTTGACACAAAAGGCTGTACTGACAACACCCATTTCAGTTATAGTTTTTCTTTTCATCTGCCCACCCTGATTGATTATGAATCAGAAGAAAAAAATTTATTTCCTATTTTATACAATTTAACAACCATTATTCATAAAGAATCTATTTTCAGGTATTGAAAACTAAATTTCAGGATTTTTTAAATTAAATATTTTGACAATTTTTTTTTCTTTTTACACTGTTAAATGTATTTTTTGTGTCATTTTGGACTTTTTCAAAAACTTTTTTTTTTGTATTTTAATATAATTTTTTCCCTCTTTTTTTCTTTGCAGAACTTGATTTCCTCTTGGAATCTGTATTTCTAGATAGACTAGTAGGATATAAATCTATAAACATTGGATATTAATATTATTCCTTACCATCGCTACCGACCATGCCAAAACCGGTAAGTCAAACATTCTTGAAAGTGATCATGTGTATATATTATATGTATGTATTATATGTATGTATTATATGTATGTGTGTATGTATGTATGACTGTACCAGTCCTGTTATGTTCTCTCTTCAATATGAGCACTTCTTTAGTTTGTTGGTTACCATAAATTCTTCGTGGTCTTGCTAAATCCATTTTGGTCTTCATTTGAGACTTGAGTTGTGGACTGTTTATAGAATCTCTTAAATTAAACTATGACAATGCTATACAGATTTTTATATAGATGGTGTGTGTGTGTGTATATATATATATATATAATATATATATATATATTATATATATATATATAATATATTCCTTCTTTCCTGAGCGTCCAATAATACTTTTTGTTCCACATCCTTGTGTTGTCTTTTTGTTTTCTTGTTTGGATTAACTTTATATATATATACACACATACATACATATATACATATAAGTCCTTGGTTGGGGTTTGAGTGTGTATAATAAATGATTTAAGAGTATTCTATTTTTTAACTGGCTTTTAACTTTTGGTTACAATTTGTTCTGGGATTTTCTAGGTAGAAGAGGGTACTGTCAGCTATGTCTGTATTTCTTGGTATTGATGATGTAGGGTGCTGTCAAACCAAAATATTGTTCACATCTGGTGACATTGCCATGCAGTAGAGCACTGCTAGGTCAGTCTTTGGACAGCAGCCATGCAGGATCGGTTTTCCAGTGTGTCGATCATGTCACACCTGTAATTAGTCTTTCTCGTCAATATCTGTTTTTCAAACTGCTACGTAAAAGGAGTGTCGATGTTTTGAAAGTGAAAATGCCAGCTAGCGTTAAGCTGTTCAGTTGTAGTTTATCCTAATTAAGCAGATATTTGACCAAAGATTAACTGCCTTGTCTTGGGATTACTTTGACAAAATTTGAAGTGACATGATTTGAGGTAGATTTGGTTACTATTTCTGGCAGGTCGATTGACCTAGATATACTTCCTCGTTGGTTCAGCTGTCAAGAAATGGGCATGGATGAGTGAGATTTCGTTTGAAGTGTTTGAGCAGTTTCCCAACCATTTTCTTACTCTTTCGTTCTTCTTTTACTGAAATCGACCCTCAAAGCAAAATTAAATATTATTAGGAATTTTTTGTTCTTTTACTTGTTTCAGTCATTTGACTGTGGCCATGCTAGAGCACTACCTTTAGTCAAAGAAATCGACCCTGGACTTATTCTTTGTAAACCTTGTACTTATTCTATCAGTTTCTTTTGCTAAACTGCTAACTTACGGAGATGTAAGCACACCAACATTGGTTGTCAAGCAATGGTGGGGGAACACAAATATATTCATATATATATATATATATATATATATATATGTGCGTATACACACACACAAACACGACAGGCTTCTTTCAGTTTCTGTCTATCAAATCCACACATAAAGCTTTGGTTGGCTTGATTCTACAACAGAAGACACTTGCTCAAGGTGTCACGCAGTGGGACTGAACCCAGAACCATGTGGTTGGGAAACAAGCTTCTTATCACACAGCCATCCCTGCACCTATAATTATATAAAAAAGATTAATCTATTTTGTATTTTAGAGGTATAACTAGTTTTTTGTTCATAAATTTTAACAGCAAATCTTATGTGGACCCCGGTTGAGAAGCAGTGTTTCTGCCGTTTTATAATTTGTAACTTTGATTTTAGATATTTAATTATAACTTTATGAATAAACTATATTTTCAGTTGTAGAGAATTTGTGGTAAATATTAATGATTTTTATAAGGTAGAATGTAGAAAGAAATTTAAGATTTATGAAATGTTTTGGCTGTTTGCAGTAGTTAAGCCCCTGGTTGGTCTTGGCTGAGCAGAGATCTAAGTAAAGCCATTTTTTTTTCCATAGCATGTAAGGCTATAGAAATCGTTAAGCCCTAGCTTTAACTTCTGGTGCTTATGATAGATCAATCTAAGTTCATAAGTATGATAGTACAATGTCTTTTACATCGAAAGACTGATTGAGGGCTATTTGGTTACTATGTCGTGCAGGTCTATTGACCAGGTAGACTCCTTTTATTTTATTTTCTCACTATGGAGCTATCGTCAAGTTTAGCTTTCTGCATTGAAATAGAAGCATTGGGTCGTTGCTATTGGTATCTTGTGAAGATGCCCTCCACCCTAGACGGGACGCCACGCCAGTCTGACGCAAGTTTTAAGTCCAATCTCCTGTTGTTAGCCGTGGGGTGCTAAAGAAATGAAGGGTCTTGTTCAAGAATACAGCACTCGGTCGGGAAGTCGAACGCATGACCTTGCAATGGCGAGCCCAACGCCGTAACATAAACTCTAAGTCACCCATCGTCACAAAAGTATAAATAATATCTGGGATATCAAGAGGTTTCTTTTATTGGCGCAGTCTTTGGAATAACTGCCCTTCAAGGTCTAATATCTCATTGGAAAGTATTTTGTGTGTTTTTCATAGAACGGAAATCACAATTTTTAAGACATATTCCCATTTTTTTTTTTTATATTTCATTTTCTCCTCTTTCTCGACCCATCCGTACTCTTTCTTTCCCCAATGAGGCTTGGAACTTCAAAGGACATCCACTCTGCTCTCTTTCTTTCTTTCTCAGATATATTTCTGAATAAAATTGCCCGAGTATTTAAGACGTGAGATATTTTTACTTTGTAAATTAAATTTTTAGTTTTATTAGTTTTACATAATACTGACATACATAATTAATCCAGGATTAAATATATTAGTTTCAACCTTAACCTTTACATATTTGTCTTGGCTTAATTAGAAGTGTGTAGGGGGGGGATTTCATAAACGCACAAACGTTGTGTCAGGAAAATACGTAATGTTATATATTAGTCGTTTATTGATTTAGTTTTTGATGTGCTTAATTATTTTCTAAGTCGTTTTTAGTTCATGTAATATATTAGTGCGTGTGTAACGAAAAATGTATGCCTGGCATGTGTTTTGTATAATATTATATAGGTATAAGTATAGGTATGTGTTTTCTGTCTCTCGAGTTACTGAGCAGAAATATTTTATCTACGTAAAACTTCACTGTATGAATCATATACATTGTTTTATTTTGAAAGCCAGAACCGGATTTGTGGTATTCAGGCTTTCATTTCAATTTTCGTCTATTTTTCTTTTCGTTATTTTTTATATTTCTACTTTTTAACATTACACACATACATATATATAGAGAGCAAGTAAAGCCAAAAAAAAAAATGTATCGTTTTGTTAAATAAATTATATATTATATGTAAAATAGAAATATGCTTCGTTTATTTTTTAAATCAATGCTTGAACTTTTTTTATCGCATCAATGTGTAAAAACAGATGGTTTTATTTCGTTTTCCGTTTTTGATCTCAGTTGTTTATTTTTTAGTCTCTGTTCAAACCTCATTCATTCAATCATTCATTTTATCCCTTTTTTTACTCTTTAAGGAATAAAATTTTATTAGAAAAGTCAATTTTCCTCCAACTTTTGACCGTTTCTATTTTAAGGGGTCAGTTTTCTTTTTTTTTTTTATGAACTGTTCCAATGTCTTCGCTGTCCCTTTTTTTTCTCTTTTCCCCGTTAAAAATTGCTAATTTTTCTCTCAGTTCCGATTCCGGCATGGGGAGGTGAGTAACTTTTACCATCTGCTAGGTTTTCTTCCATCCATTCACATCTTCACCATTTTTAGTTTGTTCATGTTAGTGTTTTATTTTTTCGTTCTGTATTTTCTTCCTCGTCTTTTCTATATTTATAAAAGTATATTTATATCCCCATATATATATACATATTCTATATAAAAGTATGATTATTAAATTCTAAATGGCTGAAGTTTGTTTAAAAACAGGCCAGGGCAACCTTTTACGTGACGCTGACATGAGACATGGCTCATCGCCATGGACAGACCGCACTACTTAAAAAAATATCTATATATATGAAAAAAGAAAGACAAAAAGAAAAAAGATGGTTATTTTTCGCTAGGTGTGCCATTCAGAAAGTCTGACCGCAGTTTGCTTGTGGCTGGTTTAAAGTTTAATAACTTGATGGCAGGTAGAGAGAAGTGTGACTGATGGTAGACAGGTGATCGCGATATCGATGTTGGCGACCTAATGCTTGCATCATCGAACCTGGTTGTATTTGAAAGGAAAGGGCTGTTCCCAGTTTCTCTCGAGAAAAGAAACATAGGTAGAGAACCTCAGGGAGTTGACAATCAAGGCGATGCCGTTAAAGGGGTACCTTGAGGAATGACAAACAGTTGTGAAGGTGGCCCGCTGTAGCGTACGACTCCAATTAGAAAGCCTCTGTAGTCAGGCTTTGAAGTCTGTTGGTTAAAGACTTCATGTTAATCAGATTATTTAAAAAGTATTTAGGTGTCCTCTGTGACTTGTCCTTATTTGCAAGAATTGCGTTGTCCCAATTGTGCAAGTAGAAGAAATCCATGTCTGAGGTCGCTATTTTTTGGTTTATCAACATGCACTCCACTCCCTACCACCATCACCATCAATTATAGGTTGACAACCTTGAAATTATTCAGTGAAGCTATCTTTAAACATACTTTTATAAATATAGAATCATTTCTGTTGGATTATGTCTCACATAATTATTTCTACATTTTGTTTGTCCGTTTCGTTTATTTTTTTAATATTTTCTACAGAATTTTTTTTTTTTTTTGGATACCCCTACCCCCGTCTTTGGATTGTCAAATTCTATAACATTTATTCACCGGCCTTTGTTTTACCCTGATTTTCTAGTAACAGTTAATTTTTTGTTTTGCCATTATGTTTTACTGGCAAATCTGTTTTAAGTGGATGTTTGCTTCTTCAGTTTATGGTTTCTAAGTTGCTTTTTTTTTTTGTTGTTTCTCTTATTTTTATGATCAATATTCTTTCATCTTTTATTTTTGTAAAGCAGCAGTAGTTGAAATAGCTTTGACAGCATGCTGACATGCTTAGACTTATAGCAATATTTTTCCACTTTCCAAATTGAGACCAATTCTTTGAAGAATGCAATGATCTTCCTTTGTCCATAAATAACTGTATGACTAATGAAGACCATTTTCTTTTAAGATGACCAACTGGCAGAATTGTTTGACGTTGGACAAAATGCAGTGGAACTTTTCCCACCTGAGTTCAAATTCTGCTGAATTCAACTTCACTTTTATTTTTTGGAGTTTGATAAAATAAGTACCAGTTGAATACTGAGGGAGGGGCGTGTCAGTGTTATCCACCAACCATCTCCCTTTAAATTGTTGTTCCAAAATTTGAAATTATTAAATCCTCTTTCTCTCTGTTGTTAATCTCTACAGAGGTTTGGCGGAGTAACAGAAATGGTAGAGCATTGAGTTAAATGTTTCATACTATTTTGTTCTGGTCCATTTGTACTAGGTTCAAATCTCACTGGTAGGAGGGCCTATACAACAGAGTGCTAGGGATAAGATTTTAGACGATTTAGACCCTTCCCACCACAAAATTTTATGGCATTGTGCTGCCAATGTCAAGTAATGTTTTTAATTCCAGCTTTTCTTTTAACCCTGATACAAAAGTTTTGTTGATGCATAAAAGAAATAAGAAAATTGAGTAATTATTAAGACTGCTTCCCTTTCTCTTCCTCTCTTTGTAGCTACTACTCTTTACACACATCCTCTCTCTCTCTCTCTCTCCATTAGAGGCCAGCAAAAAAAAAGTCTTAAAATAATTGCTCTATGAAGTGTTCTCAGAAACCTTAAAAGCTGTCATCTACTTCTCAAGTAGTCCTCCATGTACATAAGACACACACACACATATACATTCATACGCACACACATTACATGCACACTGTATACACTCACTCACACTATACACACTTGTATATTTCTTTGTCCTCAAGTAATCTACTTTTAATAATTTCCACTGCAAGTTCTAATTAACTCTTTGAAATTAATTGCAATGATTCAGTGATTTATGTAACTACTGGTGAGTGGGCTGAAGTGGGCCTCCACCAGTTGAACCTAGTTTAAATTTACTGCAGATGTTTTCATTTCTGAGAGAACCTCCCCCTCCTTTTCCAGGTTTCCATCTTGTTCTCACTTCACCCAATTGTTAACAAGAACACTTATTTTGTTATAAATGGTGTATTTACCTGCCAAAGCAGGTATGGGCAACCACAATAAATTTTTGTTAGGCATACCCTTCTGAAAGTCTTGCAGTAACTGTTGTAAAGGAATGGTCTTGAATACTTAATTCTAGTACGTGGTATTGTCCTCCCCCTTTTTTTTCCTGATTAATTATTTTTAACACTTGAATTTAGTACACTTACAACCCGATGGTACAGGTAGTACCATCAGGTTGTAGGTGTACGTCTGAAAGCTATCTTGTTTTATGCACACACTCACACACACACACACAGAGAACAGCTATATGGTTTACAGGAGATGTTTGAATCTTGGAGGTGAAGCCCTTGAGCCATCACATTGCAACAAGGACAAGATCTCATGATGTACCTGTTACAAAGGAAGTGTTTTCTGGACTTGAAGACCAGTCTTTGAGATGGAGTCTTTACTGTGTTCAGGATGTGCATTCCCCAGCAGAAGTCATCAGTGGTAGTGAGTGAGGTTTAGCATTTGGACCAGCTGTGTGTGTTCTTGGTGTGTGCTTTAGATTTAAAGGAAGGACAAGGTGCATTATCTTTGTGATATGGTGCGGTAATCATTTACATTTGTAGGAGATGGCATCACTATGACCCACTGGAGGATGTTTCTGGCCTGGGGCAGTATGTATTCATGGGGTCAGTGACAATTTGACATGCCTGTTGCATGAAGGAGGGGTATTATCAGAGTAGGTGTTGCGAGTGGACAATAAGTAGGTCATTATGTGAAGTTGGACAAAACTTGAACCCATGGCCACACCAGAATGGAGTGTTAGTTCCATCAGCACTGGTTGCATTACTGTGGTCAGTCTGTCTGGTCAAGACCTGAAGGACAGATGGAGTATATGTGTAGACAGCTTTGTCCACCAGACCTTGTTGAAAAAGAGAAAACATTGAAGGTGAAGCCAACAACACTATTTTAAATTTCTGTGGGGGCAAGGGCACCCTGGTTACAGAGGAATGTGGGGCCCTAATAGATCTGGTCTCCTGGAAGTTTTTTTGGTGGTCGGAAGGGAAGGAGTTTCAAGGTAAATAAGGTTTTTGATGGTTGTCAACTTTTTATGTGTTGGAAGTGAGTATAAGAGGAGATTAACTGGCCGGGACAAAAGCCAGGGATGGTATACAATACTGTATTCCTCAAAATTGGGATCTATCTCTGTAAAGAGGGCTTAGCTCTGGGTTGCATTACTGAGGGTAATGGAGGGGATGTTCTCAGGGGTAGTGGCCTTGTGAATTTGAAGTGGTCAGATAATTTTTAAGATTGAATTGTAAGTGTAGCTATGAATCGCACTTGGGATTTGGTGCTGTGAGGGTCTTGTTTAACCCTTTAGGACATTCAGATTATTCTATCAAATGTCCTTATTTATTCACATTGTTTAGAATCAATTGTGCATTATCTCATAGCTTTGAGATTTTGATGATATGATTGGGTTTTTTTTTTTTAAATGACATTGTACGGTAGGTGTGAGAGGTCAGATCTTGATTGGTTTGAACATAAAACAGAATATTTTGGCTGGGTGCGGCTGGTTTAAAGGCTAAAAGATTAAGAGAATGGTTTCACTTAACTGCCGAGTTGCTTTTGATGTTTCATAATTGATTCACATTCTACCAAGGATATAGTTAGCATACAACTTGTCAGGTTGTCTGACCAGTCAACCGTTTTGAATGTACAAGAGATTGTGAGGTGATTGGAATATGGCGATGGAGTGTTATATTTACTTGTGTACAAAACTTCTATGAGACAAGATTTCTTAGGTTTGTCCATTAGTCAAGCATCTGGTTTTCTTTATTGGAAGTTACATATAAAACGACTTCTACTGAGTAACTCGCGTGTGTTATGCTTTTATCGGTTACTTGTTTCAGGCGTTAGTGTGGCCATGCTGCAGGACCACTACTTTTTAGCCTTGTACATTTTCTATTGGTCTCTTTTTGATGAACCGCTAAGTTACAGGGATGCAAAGACATCAACACCAGTTGTCAAGCAGTGGTGGGGGACAAACATGAATACACACACACACACTTTCAGTTTCCATTTACCAAATCCACTCACAAGGCTTTGGTTAGCCCAAGACTATAGTAGAAGACACCTGCCCAAGGTGCCATGCAGTGGGACTGAACCCATAACCATGTGCTTTGGAAGCAAGCTTCTTAACACATAGCCATGCCTTGAAAATAAACTTTAGGGCAAACATTTTTACTTTTTTTTACCTTTTTACTGGTTTGTTATTGGAATGTGGCCGTGCTAGGGCACCACCTTAAAGGGTCTATATCCAAACAAGTCAACCCCAGGACTTATTTCTTAAGTCTCGTACTTATTCTGTCAGTGTCTTTGGCTGAACTGCTAAGTTATGGGGATGTAAGCAAAACACTGGTTGTCAAATGGTGAGGTTGGGGACAAACTCACACATACACACAATGGGCTTCTACACAGTTTCCATCTACTGAATTCACTCGATGGCTTTGGTCATCCCGTCAAAGATGGTACCCTATGGGACTGAACCCAAAACCACATGATTGCAAAGCAAGCTTCTTGACCATAGCCACGCTATACTTATATCTTGAATACAACACACACACACACACTTGTCATGTATTGAGTGAAACTAAATTTGAATATGTTAAACTTGGTTGAACCTTACCAAGACAACCCACTCACCTATATGTTAACAGAACTTGAACTCTGGCTAGGCCACCGTTGCCTAACCCCACCTTTCAATGAAACCCTTGTCAATTATGAGCGGTCCACTGCCCTTCCCTCCTCATCTGTAATGATCAAACTAGGTCCACTGGGACATAGAAGTGGGCATTCTTAAAGGTGAGGGCTATATTCGTTAACCTACCAATGCTGCTGATGCTGCTACCACAGCAATTACTACTACTACTACTACTACTACTGGTGTTTGTGGTGTGAAACGTTTTTTTGACATGGTTAATTTGTGGTTTTTAATCTAACATTTTAACACCAAGCCCTCAATATCAGCAGAGTTCGGTAAAAGTCCATTTCTCTCTCTCTCTCTCTCCCTCTCTCTCTTCTGATGACTTCTAATCAGTTCTTTGTAATTTTGATAGACCTAAAAAGTTCATTTTCTGACTTTGATAAAAAATTTTTTTTTTTTTTTTTCTCAAGCATTTCTGATTCAGAAGGATTGTTTGTGAGGAGAGAGAGAGAGAATCCAGTACAAAAATCACTCTTTCCACTCAAGTATGCACAGTCATTTGTTACAGTGTGGGCGTGTCTGTCTGTGTGTGTGTGTGTGTGTAGTTATTTAGCCTAGCATTTTTGTGTTTTGTGTGATGAGATAAAACTTGTTAAACCAGTCACACATTCTTTTATAGTTTTCTAATGGTGAAACACTATTAGCCACGACCTAAATTTTTTTTTAATGAATAATTCACTTCTATGTATATCATAGTTATAAGTTTTACTTCTTTTTGTGGAGTTGGTATTTTACTTCCCAGTGAGAAGTTTTTAGCTTAAATATGGTTTTGTGAGGCTTTTCTCCTTTTTTTTATATATTTTATTTCCAACCTTGCTCGACTTGTTTTCATGGTTTATGTCAAGGGTGATTAAAAAAAAAAAAAAAACAGGTAAAGCACCCAAGTACCAACTGCTCAGTCCCTGGGGAAAGTCTGGTTTCTATTCAATAGTGGTTCTGTAAAGTTATTGCATAAATGCATAGCCTAGTGGTTAGGGTGTTAGACTTGCAATTGCCAGATTGTGGTTTCAAGTCTGAACCAGGTGATGTGCTTTGTTCTTAACCCTTTAGGGTTTAAATTACTCTGCCAAATGTAGAGCTTATTCATTTATATGGCTTTGAATTAATCATTATCTCATAGCTTTGAGATTTTGATGAGGTTATTGTCTATTTTTAGGATGACATTGTAGGATGTGTGTGAGAGGTTGGATCTGGTCAGTTTGAACTTAAAATGAGGTATATCTGGGCCAGGTATGGCCGGTTTAAATGCTAAAGGGTTAAGTAAAACACCTTCCCCTCTACACAGACTGGCATCCCATCTAGGAGAAATGCCATCTTGGTCATGTCGGCACCACTCTGGGGTCTTAGGGACTCGAGACAGTAAACAGAGAAAATCTCTCAAAAGTTGGTTTTTGTTACACACCACCTCTGAAACCCTTTTGTATTTGCTATTTTAACCCCTCTTGTTAAGGTAGTCCCCATAACTTTCGACTGATGCTGTTTAATCTGCCCTACTGTGGATGTTGTTGTCCCTGATCAGACCTGGCAGAGTACATTTGATCAATCAAACTGTAATATGGAGTAATCAGACTACAGATGGTTGTGGTTTCCTCGTTCAGCTCTGGTTTTGATCTTTGATCAAGGACATTCAGGATCTGCTCTAATTCATTGGACCTATGTCTGATCAGAGATACAAACCATGGTCATCCTGTCATAATGTGTAACCCGACTACATTTAGTTATTTTCTCTCTTGTCCTTGTTCAACTCTGATTTAGATCTTTTTTCATCCACGACATTCAGGTTGTGAAATAGCGGCCATCCGGTAATAGATATTGTGTAACTGAAATAAAATCTTGCTTTAATGACTAATTGACGGATGCTAAATGTGTGACCTGGTCATTCATAACTGAGGTGTAACTGAGAAGCTAACTAAAGCTTGACACTGTCAACAATTTGCTGAGACAAGAATAGGAAATGAAGATCAAAAAGCTGTCTTATGTTCTCACCAATTCTTACCACCGACTAAAAAAATCATTGGGATTTTTGCTTTAACTTTTTGTAGCAATGCAGCTTAGAGGTGACCCTGCAACTTAGATAAAGGCAGTGATATTGATACTAGTAATGTGTAGTTCTTTCGGGGTGGGGTGAGATGAAATGCGATACTAATGAAAAGGGACAGACGAACAGATCAGCTTTAATCTGCGGTTTTAATTGGCATTGTGTAAAATGTTGGATTTGCTTTTTTTTTTTTTAATTAGTGAAATGGATTCTAATTCAACTGGACAAATGTCTAATATATTTGCTACATAGTTTTTGTTTAGTATCTGGTTTTCCAATTAAAATTTCCCCTTCCATGTTTTGAGGATCAGTTTTTCCCCTCTTCCATGGGAAATGGTCATTAAACTGTTTAGCCTTGGGTCAGTTTTGATCTGATAGATAATTTGTGACCATCCAGTATATTTTTATACTATTTTAGACAGCACATTTATGACTTTTTTTTTTACAGTAGGGTGTGACTTTACAGTCACTTGATCTGCTAGAAATAGCAGCCAGCTTGTCTTAGTCTTGGTCCCTTCTTTCACTTGTTTAGCATTGGATTGTGGCACTCCTGGGGTCGCTGGAGCATGATACTTTGAAGGGTTTTAGTTTGAACAGATGGACTCCAGTACTTAATGGTTTTGTTTCCCTTTGAATTTTGATAACTTAATTCTATTGGTCTTATTGGTTGAAGGTTTGTGGAAATGGTGTGCCATTTGCCACCTGAAGTGGCTCCTTTGTGAAAGCTTACTTGCTGCTATTACGTCCTTTAAATTCTATCCTGAAACAGCTGCCTCTCACTGAGTGATGGAAGAGCAGCAGTTGTGATAACTCTCAAATCACCCCAGACTCAGTTTCTAGTTTCTTCACTTGAAATATTTTCTTTACTCTTCCCAGAATGCAATTTTCTAGCGTTGTAGTGCCTGACACTTGTGTGGGTTGGCTTTTAGAGCTCTTCTGTTGAGGAGGAAACATTGGTTGGACCAATGCAATCAAATATTAATTTCCTTTTGGTTTCAACAACTGACAGTTCTACTTGACATTGGGTGAAGTGGCTGAATATTCCACTGCGTTTTTAACTATTTGTAGAATTGTCAACTATTCATAAAATTGTCAATTCTACTATTTGTAGAATTGTCGTTCGGAAGCGGGATCCTCAAGTTACAAGTATGATTCTCATGGGCTTCCATAGTTTTGCTCATGGCAAAGCAAGACTAATCTTGAACTGTTGCTGAAAGTATTTTTGGAAAGAATTTTGTATATTTTAAATGGCATTGATGGGTTGGTGTGATAGGCTGGATATGGCTGGTTTAAATACTAAAAGGTGACGATAGTAGGTTGTAGATATCAAGGCTGTTGGGCTGTTATTTCTAGCATATTAAGCAACCACATATAGGCTTGTTCAGTCGCATGTCTGACCTGTCAATCATGTATTTTTGATGTTATATAAACCTGCATTTTTTAATAGTTGTTGTTGTTTATACCTTTCCAATGGCCTGATCACTTGGTCACGGTCTGCTGCATCTCTCTCTGCAAAGTGTTGAGAAGTGATCAGCTGCAGCTTAGGCTTCATCTATTCCATGGTTTTGTGCAGACGCACGGTGCTTTCAGCTTTTCTTTTATTTACATCCTTTGTTAATCTACGTCAATGAAAGCCATCACACATGGATGTGCTTTATAGTTTTAACGACTCCAGACATTGAACTGCAGCTGTGCGGGGGCACTGCCCTCAGCTTTACACCTTTTTTGCCCCCTAAATAGTTAAATCATTAACACCGCCAACTTTGTGCTTGCGACAGGCATTCTGGCACTTGGATGCTTTTCTTGTCACTAAATCTCACCGGTTTCCAACCAAGATAATGTCTTCATGGAAGATTGGAAGCGATGGACACTGCTTGTGTGACGGTGACACTTGTTTACGACTGTTATGCTGTCAAAAGAGAAACTCATACATACATACATGCGCGCGCGCGTGTAATTACATGATGGGTTTCTTTTACTTTCTAATGACCAAATCCACTAGCAAGGCTTTGGTTTGGCCTGTGGTTATAGTGGATATTGGCTCGAGGTGCCATGCAGTGGGCCTGAACCTCAAACCATTTGGATGGGAAGTAAGCTTAACCACACAAGCTGTGCTTGCAGCACCCACACACACACAAGGGGGTGCTGCAAAGTTTCTGGCTTTTAGGGTACCACAAAAGGCCTGGTTGGAGACCTTTTATATATACATATAAATAAAAAGGTCTGTGTTATATTCAAAAGAGGTTTTAAAATTTTATTTGCTCATTTTCTTACATAACATTCTGAAGTAACCTGCCACCGTCCACCTTTTGAGAAACCCTGGTTTAGTTGATGCAATGATCCAGAGGCGTTTCCCACTTATTTTTGAAGTCTAGTACCCTTTATTCTGGCCTCCTTTTGCAGAGGTGCTAAGGTAAGCAAACAATCAGCAAATGGAGAAAGACAAATCTAGGGGCACACGCACACACCTTGACTGGGTCAAATGGGTGAGAGTGGGGTCTAATGTTGAAAGACCCGAAACCCCCTGGGGCTCCAGAAACATCACTGATGTAGCATCCCAGAATATCCCACAGGATTTACCCTAAGCCTTTAGTGTTCAGATCACTCTGTCAAATGTAATGCTTTCTTTATTCAAATTGTTTAGAATTAATGAGGCATTTTCTTATAGCTTTGAGGTTTTGGTGATATCCACTTCCCATGCTGGCATGGGTAGGCTGATTTGTCAGGAAACTGGGGAGATGTACTAGACTCCAGTCTGATTTGGCAGAGTTTCTACAGCTGGATGCCCTTCCCAATGCCAACCACTCTGAGTGTGTAGTGGGTGTTTTTACATACCACCAGCACAAGTGCCATTGACCTGACACCAGCATCAGCCACAACTACGATCTCACTTAGCTTGACTGGTCTACACAAGCACTGTGTGTCGCCAAAGGTCTTGGTCACCTGTCACTGCCTCTGTGAGGCCAAATGCTTGAACAATGCTTTTTACATACCACTGGCATGGGTGCCAATCAGAAGCCACTGGCATTGGTCAGGACTATGATTTCACTTGGCTCAACAGGTCTTCACAAGCACAGCGTATCGCCTAACGATTGAAGGGTGGTTTTAACGAGCCAGTTATGCAACACTGGCATTGGCCACGACTACAATGTGATTGTTAGTGTCGGCTCAGTGTGAGAGGGTAGGTATGGCCTATTTTGAATGTAAAACGTATTGAATGTTCGAACCGGATTTGGCTAGTTTAAAAGCTAAGGGGTTAAAACTATATTTATACCTATGCACACTCTGGGGCTTACATGTGACTTCTGTCTACCAAATTTGTTCTCAAGATTCTGGCTAAACGGAAACGAATAGTAGACCAAGGTACCATGCAATGAAATTGAACCTGAAACCACAAGGCTGTATCATTCAATCACATCTAGGCTTACATGTATCTTGGTTGTAGGGTGTAATTTGAGAGGTTTGCAACTCTTTCATTAAAGGAATTTTTTTTTATAGCTTATTAATGAGGTTGGGGTGGGTGGGGGAACAAAAGACGAAACTAATCTTATCAGCTTTACACCTTTTTTGTTTTTATATTTTTACTTTTTATTACTTTCAAACTGAAGTGTGTGGGTGGAATAAACATACCAGTTCAAATATGCAGGTGGCATGAGGAATATGTGCTTCTTTGTAGAGTTGGCTCTTTTAAAGTTAGATTTCCCACCTGGGAGAAACGAGACCCAACCTTTTCGTAAGTATGTTTGTTATGTGAAGAATGTGTGGAGGCCACCACTGAGGTATGTTGTGTGCAGCCTTGAGGGAATGACTTCATTTCTGTGGTTGATTGCTGCTGCAGAATACTGAAGGAGAGTGTTATTCGCTCAGTTAATAAGCAGCTACTTTAGTGGGGAGGGAATTTGGGGGACATAGGAAATAATTTAAAAAAACATTTTAATCCATGGACTCTGTCTGTAATATACTGACGGTTGACATCAACTTTGTAGACTTAATGTTTTATCTGGAGGGCATTCATAAAAAGATGGGGTTCTGAGATTTGGATGTCAGCCTTTTTGAATGGTAATTTACCCAGTTTTTCTAGTTTTTGTTGTTCAATCCCTGGCTTAAACTAATCCAGCAGAGCAGGCTTACTGAAGGTATAAGTGTTATGAGATTTAGCTATTTTAGCAGACTGAGTGGACCATCTGCATCAGTGGTTCTCAACCATTATTGTACCTGTGAGCCCTTCAGTTCCTATTTTGCTTGGGTGCTCCCTTGTAGCCATTTGAGGTTTTAAAAAAACCCTCTTATATTTTTAGAATTAAATATTAGGAATTAATTGTATTAAAAAAAAAATCTATTTTGTGTTTTGTAGAAGTATAACTAATTTGTTGCAGATTTTAACAAAATTTTGTATGACCCTTCAAAGGTGATGTGGACCCCTGTTGAGAACTACTGATATAGTGGCTCCCTTTTTGGTTCATACTCTGGGATTCACTTCAGCTTTTCAAAGCATTTCTCATGAGAGAATTAGGTTGGCTTTCTTTAAATTGCAGTCAGTGTAAACCAAATTTTAATAAGTTATTTCTTCATAATTAACTGGATATTTGTGATCTATCGTTTGCTTTTGTGAAGGGGGGGGGGCAGGGATCAGTTTCAAACCGTTGTACTAATTCTTCTTGATCAAGAATAGAGCTCAGTAAGTCTTAAACCCTTTGGCATTTAAACCAGTCATATCCAACCAAATAATTTTACCTGTTCTATGTTCAAACTTGCCAGATCTGGCCTTTCCGATCTACCTATAATGTCATTCTAAAAATAATCACATCATCAAAATCTCGAGGTGACAAGATAATGCTTGATTAATACAAAACGATGTGAATTAAGAAGGATTACATTTGACAGTAATCTGAATGCTAAAGGGTTAAGCATCTTAAATGATTGAGGATACATGAGTAATTAACACCTGCATTTCCATACTTGTATAGTTTGGACAAAATTTGTTGAGGCAAACTTACTACAGCTGGATGCCCTTCCAGTTGCTAACCTTCACTTGTTTCCAGGTATCTTGTATCTTGTCATTAGACTGCAGCCATGCTGGGGAACCATCTCAGATTTTTAGCTGAATGAATGAATTGCTCCCAGTACTTTTTTTTTAAGCTTGGTACTTGTTCTTTTCTCTTTTGCTGAGCTGCTAAGTTACAGGGACATAAACACACCAACACCTGTTAAGCAGTGTTGGGAGAGGCTCACACACATACAACAGGCTTCTTTCAGTTTCCATCTATGAAATCCACTCACAAGGGTTTGATTGGCCCAAAACTAGTATGACACTTTCCTAAAGTGCCACACAGTGGGACTGAACCCGGAACTGTGTGGTTGGGAAGCAAGCTTCTTACCACAAAGCCATTCCTGCAGCTATATGGCATGGCAATATTTCCTCATAACCAGACATATTTTTCACAGAAGATTGGAAATGGACACTGCTTGCAGGACACTGACACTCTTTTACAGCTATCATGCAGTCAAGGCTAGGAGACAAACATCAAGATAAAAAGTAAAGGGTAGCATTATAATACCTGAGAATTAAACCAAAAAAATAGGGTCACATGGTATTGGATTGTGTTGTACTCAAATGGAAGTGGAGGGAGTGTTTCTTTGAAGGCCTTTAATAACGCTTCCATGGTGTTTGTCAGGGAAACAGATAAATCTAAATAATTCCAGTGGCTCCTTTACTCCTGAATGACCATTTCGGATTATCCACATTGTTGTTTAACCCCAGGTTAGCCTGGTCAAACTGATCATTGATTTAAGGTAGTGGCCCCTGGCCCTTTTTGCACTATGGACTGGTTCCATGCAAGACAGTTTTTCCATATATTGAAGAATCGCACATATAATAAGTCAGTATTTAATTAGTACACACACACACACTTGTTTCAGTTATTTGACTGCAGCCATGCTGGAGCACTGCTTTAAAATATGTATATATTACATATATATGATATGTATGACTTAGTTGTAAGAATCTTGCTTTCCAACCACATGGTTTTGAGTTCAGTCCCACTCTGACAACTTGGGCTAGCATCTATTATAGCCCTGTGCCAACTAAATCCTTGTGAGTGGATTTGGTAGATGGAAACTGAAAGAAGCCCATCATATTTATGTGTATTTGTCTTTGTGTATGTGTTTATCCACCCCCACCACTGCTTCACTTCTGAGGACAGAGGCAAGTGGCAATCAGCTGTTTGTAAAGGCTGATTGCAAAGCCAACGGAATTGCTGCAACAGACCAATGAAGGCAGGCCAGGGAAACTAGTTCCATCAAGTCGCCCACTACTACCATCACCATTATCTGTCTGCACTGCCTTCTGGGTGTGGCTTGGCCCCAACTCCATGATGACCAGATAGTCCTTGTCACTGACGGATGAACACATAATTGACTGAAGCAATATTTAGACATTATCTAAGGCAGCAAGCTGGCACAATCGTAAGCACACCGGGCAAAATGCTCAGCGGTATTTTGCCTCAATTTACATTCTGAGTACAAATTCCGCTGAGGTTGATGTTGCCTTTCATCTTTTCGGGGTCAATAAATTAAGTATCAGTTGCGTACTGTGGTCGATCTAATCGACTGGCTACCTCCCCTAAAATTTGGGGCCTTGTGCCTAGAGTAGAAAAGGATATTATATAATCGTTGAAATACACAAAGGCCCATCCAATGTGGTTTTGAACCAGCTGGACACCTGTTCATCTGGTGGACTTATCACTTCCTCTTGGTTATTGTGGACAGTTGCCCATGAGAAATGGCATTTTAGTTTTCAATTCCTCAACGATAAATTTCAGTATTAGCCAATGAAAGACCTCAATTTTACAATAAAACACATGTAATTTATCTGACTTTTTAATGTAAATAAAATCTTCGAACCCTGTTGTCATTAAACTGCTGACCCTGTTATATCTGAAATCTTGAGGTGAATATCTCCTCCTTAGTGACAAATCATGACAAAAATGTTAGTGGTTTTTTTTAATCTCTTGTTTTGCTTTGGATTCTAATCAGACAGTCCAGCTGTGACCAACCGGATTTTCTCCTGACCAGGAGCACATTAGTGTCCTTTTCTTTCAAATCTATCCAGTTTGTTTTTACATGGTTTTGTTTTCCTTGTTTACATTGGTGACACTATATTATTGGGGCATTTTATCAACGCAGGATGCCCTTCCCTTTCCTGCTAACCCATATCTGTATTTCAGTAACTGATATCTTTCTCCACACATTTTCAAAGGCACAGTCAGTACACAGCCTGGTGACAAGAGAAATGTGTCCACTTCCTGTAGCTCAGTAATTTTCAGAGATGCGCACACACACAAAAGATGAGCTTCATTCAATTTGTATCTACCAAATCCACCCACAAGGCTATGGTTGGCACTAATTGAAGTCCCCTGCCCAAGTTGTCACACATTGAGACTGAAACCAGTCACATAGATGAGAAGTGAACTGCTTAACCACGCTATCATGCTTATATCTCAAAAGAACAAAAAAAAACCAACGTTTGACTGCTATTTCCGGCATGTTTGTGTCCATGTTGGGGTTTCTTTACATTGTATTGTGGGAGACATCTATCTGTAATGATCAAGAAAATACATTCCTTGATGGGTGCAGATGACAAAAGAGAAGAAAACCTAAACGAGTGTAGTTGTTTGCCCATTTGAAAGTAAGGCTCGTTAGTTTGATTGGGTTTTGTCATTATTACAGTGGTTTGGATTTGCAACACTGTAGGAGAATTTTGTTCAAATAGTCATCTGAGCAAAATTGGCAATGGAGGCTCTAAATTATGTGCTTATATATCATCATCATCGTTTAACGTCCGTTCTCCATGCTAGCATGGGTTGGACGGTTCAACCGGGGTTCTGGGAAGCCAGAAGGCTGCACCAGGCTCCAGTCTAATCTGGCAATGTTTCTACAGCTGGATGCCCTTCCTAACGCCATATATATATATATATATATATATATATATATATATATATTATATATATATATATTGTGTGTCTGTATGTATGTATGTATTTTAGTGGAGGTGCATGGCTTAGTATTTAGGTAGTTTCAACCCCTAAACCAGGCAATGTATTTTCTTCTTGAGCTTCATTTCACATTAAGTCCACTCAGCTGCCCAAAATGAGTCTTCCTGTGATGAACTGGCATCCTGTATAGGGTGGGGCGGTATTTGCCAGAGAATCCGAGAAGCCACCTCAGGTAGGATTTGTGTGTGTGTGTATAATCTTTTCTACTATAGGCACTAGGCCTGAAATTTTTGGGGTGGGGCAGTTGATTCGATCGACTCCAGTATGCAACTGGTACTTAATTTATCAGCCCCGAAAGGATGAAAGGCAAAGTTGACCTCGATGAGAGAGAAATACAATGCAAACTGTGTTAAAACTCCTTGGTTATGTCATCATCATAGCTTAACATCTGTTTTCCATGCTGGCATGGGTTGGACGGTTCGACTGGGGTCTGGGAAGCCAGGAGGCTTTACCAGGCCCCAATCTGATCTGGCGGTGTTTCTACAGCTGGATGCCCTTTCTAATGCCAACCACTCCGAGAGTGAACAGAATGAATATATGGTTACCCAGCATGACTGCAGCTTTAAAGCTGAAACATTTTAAAGAATCACACATTCATTCATACGTGTAAATAAAAAGAAAAACAAAAAGGCAAAGACTGAAAATTTTCAGATGATTAATATACAACTAAATATATCGTTGCTTTTTCCAGAAAACGAAAAAGTAGTTTCACCAGTCCATAGCACAACCATTGTACTACACTTTGACAATTTCTGATATCTTGGCATCTGAAGCAGCTGGAGATACGATAGTTTGACTAAAAGAACCGGTTATTGCAAGCAAAAATAAATATTGGAAAAAGAACATATTTGGACATACAACAGTTTAACATAACAGCAATAACATATGTATATTAAGAATAAACTTACTCAGATTATATAGACCCAAAGAATTAGATGGGAGAAGATATGGTGTTACAAGTCCTACAGATGAGTCTCCCAATCTCATCTGTTAATTCTCTTTCTCTGTCTGTGCGTGTGTAGAGGTATTGGTTTGATGGTTTGATAGGATCTGGCAAACTGCAGGGTTGCTGAGAGCATCGGTGTCTGCTTTGACATGGTTTCTGTGGCTGGATGTCCTTCCTAATGCCAACGACTCGACAGTGTATACTTGATGGTTTTTTCTTGGCACCAGTGCTAATTAAGTTGCCAAGTAACTAGGAAGAACTGGGAAAAACCAAAAAGCCCCACATGTGCGGTCAGTTTTCATGTCAGGTGTTGTAAAAGTAAGGCATGATTTCAGGACAAACATAGATGTCTTGCTGTACAGGAGAGCCATGGCAACTCTGCAGTATGAGGGTGTGTGAGAGTAGCCGGAAAGAAGGCAGATGGGTAGTGATGGGGTGCCACGGCAATCTCCTTCAAAGTACAAAAAGGTGAGCTTAAGAGGAGATACAAGATAGTGGATCGAAGGGGGAGGAGGTAGGAGAGATGGGTTGTATAATTAAAATTCCTTCCTGTGCTCACTTTCTAGGGATGTGCACCACTTTCAGTTATATAATACATGTGCATAAGTATTTGCATGATAGCATACTTGCTTGTGTACACATTTAGGTATATTCACATAATTTATTAATTTTGGATACTTGTTGATAAAGTACAACCTCTTAGAACCAAGGAAATAGGAATTAACCATATTGTTAGAAATCTCAAACATTTCTTGGTAAGCAAATGCTTTTTTTCTTTTAGTCTGAGGATAGAAAAGAAGTATACATGCAAAACACACATCTCAGATAATCACCCACATACTTAGTGTCAATGCCAAAACTGTTACCTTTAAGATAGCATGTTTGCTCTTTTATATCTAGACATTGTCACACAGTTTAAATGTTTCATGCACAAAAGATTTAGAAAGAGCCTGAACAAGGCAAAAAAAGGAAGAAAAATATCTAGTTTAGCATTGATATATTAAGTATCTTCCTAATTAAAAGTAATTAGCCGACTAAAATCGGAGCTTAGTTATACATATAAGTAGACAGTATTAAAATATGATAAATCAATCTTAAATTGTTTTACTGCCAGGTTTTGTAGTCCTTTTTTCTTTTTTGCTGTTAATCCGTTTCCAATCCAGACGGTCATTGATGTTTCAGTACATTTTGTTGTTAGTATTCATATATTTCTGACTTTTAACTTTGTTAGTCTCTGCTTGGCCTCTGATGAAGATTCTAGTATAGTTTCGGCTTTGCTGGTGTATTACTGTCAGAAACACATTAAATTGGATGTTTAATGCCTGCCAGTTTGTATTTTAATATCTAACGAGATCCTAATTTAATGTGTTAATTAAATTTAAGTATGGGGTATTTCGTGTGTGCTTGTATGTACTGTTAAGCAATCAACAATCTTAAAAGTTTGTCAACTGAAGTTTCATGTTCAGGGAAAGGTATTTGACTCGGCTTCAGCCAAGTTTAGTTAAATGGGATGTAATTTGAGTTTGCAGATGTGCCACTTGACCTAGTACATATGAAAAAGTACTGGGAGAGGTATGTTATCACTTGACCTTCTAAAAATAGCAAAACATTCATGGATGTATGGTTAAGAAGTTTGCATTCTAACCACATGGTTTTGGCTTAAGTCCCACTTCTATAAACCCTGTAAGTAGATTTGATACTCGGGAATAGAAAGAAGCTGTTGTGTGCTTTGTCTTAAGATGAAGCAATAGTCGTAAGCAAGTGTCACCACCATAAGAGCGTCCACTTCCAATCTGTGAAAACATTCTATGGGGTGTGGGACATTACTTAGAAACAGATGGTTGGCAACAGGAAGGGCTTCCAGCTGTGGAAAATCTGCTTCAATGGCCTCCATCTAACTTGTGCAAGCATGCAAAAAGGGACATTAAAATGCTGCTGCTCTCTCACATCATGCCCTATGTGAGAAAAGAACAACTCTGGATACTGTATGGACAAGTTTGCAGTATTTAGGGAACAGACAGGAATGGCTTTGACAGACTTGTTTCAGTCATGTGACTGTGGCCATGCTGGAGCACCGCCTTTAGTTGAGCAAATTGACTCTAGGACTTATTCTTTATAAGCCTAGTACTTATTCTATCGGTCTCTTTTGATGAACCGCTAAGTTACGGGGACGTAAACACACCAGCATCGGTTGTCAAGCATGTTGGGGAGGGACAAATAGACACACAAACATATACACACATACACATATATACATGCATATATACGACGGGCTTCTTTCAGTTTCCATCTACCAAATCCACTCTCAAGGCTTTGGTTGGCCCAAAGCTATAGTAGAAGACACTTGCCCAAGGTGCCACGCAGTGGGACTGAACCCGGAACCATGTGGTTCGTAAGCAAGCTACTTACCACACAGCCACTCCTACATCTGAATAAATAAGCAATATATATAATCTGAATGCTAAAGGGTTAATAATGAGAATATTTGTATTTATTTCTCCTTTCCCTCCAAGTTATTAAAAAATTATTGCTTATGGAAATACATCTTGCATTATCCAACCACCTAAAACTTAAGTGCCTCTGTTTTTATCCAGTTTGTTTGCTTGCTTGTTTGCAACAATGTTATCTATGCTGCTCTCTCACACTACTTCAGTGTATTGAATATTTAATGGTCTCTGTGTGTGTATATAAAACCAAGTGTTGTAAATCAAAATGGACAATGAACTTTTAAAAATATCTTAACTCTTTCAAATAGCAAAACCACTTCCCTCACATGCTGTTGAAATCGGGCTGATATACATCCACGTTTAAAGCTTGGTGGTTACTGCAGCCATGCTGGAGCACAGCCTTAAAGGTTTTTTTTTTTTAGTCAAAGAAATTGACCCCAGGACTTTGGTTGAATCACTGAGTTATGGGGACATAAACGTATCAACACTGGTTGTCAGGTGGTAATGGAGGGAGGCAGATACAAATACACACACGGCACATGACACACACAACACATTATCTTCTCTGTTTCTTTCTACCAAATCCACTCACAAGATTTTGGTCGGCCCAAGACTAGTAGAAACACTTGCCCAAGGTTCCATGCAGTGAGACTGAACCCGGAACCATGTGGTTGGGAAGCAAGCTTCATACCACACAGCTATGCCAGCGTGCACCTCCCCCATTATATGCAGTATAACACCTGTTATAAGCAGTATTAAATCAAAATAGCTATCTATGTATCATATTAAATGTATACACTGTTGATGAGCCAAGTTGCTGTAGTATTTGTTCTGAGATTTACATCCAATATGGATGTGCCATGTTAAAAACAAAATATCAGGTGGAGGTGAAAATTAATTCCAGCAGTGATCTCTGTAATCATATTTCTGCTAGAAATAATAGGACAATATTCCTCGGTTTTTGATTTAAATAAAAGATTGCTTGAAAAGGAAGTGGTGGATGAAACTAGGTAGCTAAGGCTGGAATGCCTTTAATCCTGAGTGTATCAGATCAAGACTCACCTGTGGTTTAACAAACCTATTTATTGAAATTCCATCTCTTAAATTTTAAATCTAAAGTGGTTTGTACTTGTAGAGGGTCTGATGTTTGGATAAGCCCCCTCCCTCCCAACAGATATATAGGATCTTTTATTCCTATAACTACCTCCTTTATAAATAAAGGGGCTTTCACTTTAATAGCTTTTAAGAATTAGACTCAAAAGATAAAGGGCTTTTTCCTCCCCTTTTTTGGTTTGTGAAAGAAACTAGTGTTTCATCTTGTGCCAGGGTGTTGTCGAAGAATGTACCGAATGCACCCCTCTTGCATACAGACAAACAACCCCACTCAATCGGTCCAACACAAACACTCTGTGTGTCTTTATATATATATATATATATATATATATATTCATTCGTTCTCTGCTCTCAATTAGTTTAAAAAAATTTACAACCAGAAAGGTGAATAGTTTGTTTGTATTTCTCAACCTTCAAACGGAAACTTTCTCTCTCTCTCGTGTCTTAAGGAATCAATCTGTCTTTCTTCAACTGGGGGGTTGCAGGTGAGGCGAATCATGCCATGACTCGTGTTTGTTCAGTCTCATCCTCACTCTCTATCGCTAATCTGTTACCAAGCAGTATTTTTTTTTTCTTTATCTATGATAATTTTTTTTCTTTTTTCTTTTCTTTTACCCCAACGGGACACATGAGTATGCAATTCAAGTAACAAATTCCCGGTCAGTCTTGACGATAAGCAATAAGCATTCTGCTCATTTGAACAAAAGAATTCCGACTTGTGCCAGTGGCTGAGTACTCCACAGACACTTGTACTTTTAAATGTAATTTTTATCGCTGAACCACCATGACACTGTGTGAGAGAGAGATAAGACTGGACTGAGAAGTACAATCCAGAGTGAGACGGGGGTAATCAACTAAAAACAGATTTAGCGACCCTTAAAGAGGAGATAAATTTGACTTGGTGGGGTAGGGATTCTAACTCAGTGTATGGAACCCTGGAATGAATGTGACAAAGCTCTATTCGTTGTTGTAGCAATTATGCCCCCACCTCCAATCCTCAATATTATGAGGGAAGCTGCTAAATCAGTGGGTCTCAACTGGGGACCACATGGGCCTTGAGGGTCTGTATAAGATCTTTTAAAATTTATGAGTAATAAAGGATAAATTGCTTATCCTTTCTACAGCACACCAAATATTTTAATATTTTTTTGTTTTGACATATTTCTTAATATTCAATGATAAAAATATACTAGGATGTTTTGAACATAGAATGGCTACAAGGGTCCACAGATGGGGAAGAAGTGGTTGTAAACCACTCTGCCAAATGGTTGCTTCACCTTCAAGTAATATATCAAACTGCTCCTAAATCACAACCTACTACTTATATATATTTTATTCTTTGACTTGTTTCGGTCATTTGACTGTGGCCATGCTGGAGCACTGTTCCGGGTCAAACAAGTCGATCCCAGAACTTATTCTTTGTAAGCCTAATACTTATTCTATCAGTCTCTTTTACCCGAACCGCTAAGTTACAGAGATTTAGACACTAACATCGGTTGGTATGGGGTGGGGGACAAACACACGCACACATCTACACTTACACTACGGGATTTTTTCAGTTTTCACCTACCAAATCCAAGGCTATAGCAGAAGACATTTGCTCAAGGTGCCATGCAGTGAGACTGAACCCAGAACCATGTGGTACATAAGCAAGCTACTTACCACACATCCACTCCTGAACTATCTGTGTGTATATATATATATATATATATAAAATGCCATTGATCCTTGATCTGGTCTTAAACCCCTTTCAACATTTTAATGGCTTTACTCTTTTTCTCACAGTGATTTTCCTTGTCGAGATATTTTGGCCAGGTGTTAAGTATTGTGTAGAATCACTGAGCAATGCAGGATACCTGTAGCCAGTCTCACTGAACCCTTGTCATCCTTCAATGCAGTTAAACAGCCAATCCCAACCAGTCCAGATTCACAGTATTTCTTCTACAATTCATCCTTTCAATCACTAAATGCAAAACGTGACTCATGAGAACCTCCCCCCTCCATTTGAGTGATTTTCCTGAGCCAACATGTCGCAGGGTGGTGATCCATTTGTAGCTGAGTGGACTGGAACAACATGAAATGAAGTGTTTTGCTCAAGAACACAATGCTCAGCTGGTCTGGGAATCGAAACCGATTTTGTAATCCTGATGCAACACCCTGACCACTAAGCCACTTGCTTTCACTAACTCTTGTAATCTCACCTCTTTGCTGTAAACCATGGGGTTTATTTTTACTACTTAGTTGAGGAGGGGTAGGGAACATTCTTGGTCCTCTTTTTTTTTTTTCTTCAAAATTCCTGAAATTGTTAGGGGGGGGGGGGCAGTTGTCGTGAAACCAGAGAACAAGATTTAAAAGCTTGCAACAGAAGGAACTTTTAGTGGGTGGGAACCAGAGACCATTTAAAAGCTTGCAAATCCAAGATTAATGGCTGAAATCTGCTTCCCAGAAACTCGGAATGCAAACAGCTGGAACAGAGACCTGGAGGTGTCTTGTCTGCTGCTTTAACAATTCTACTGATATGCTTCCTTGGACTTGTACTTCATTTTATTGATCCTGAAAATATGAGGGGCAAAATTGGCTTTCCTGGGATTTGAAACTGTGCAGGGAGTTGAAATAAATACCACAAGGCTTTTTATCCTATGTTCAAGAAATGCAGCTTGTTTACTCCTTGTAGGAGCTTGCTGAGTTTGTTCTGTTTGTAGGCTTTGAAATGTGGAGTGGGGTCCTGTATGGTTTGATGTAGAAAAAAATGAGCCCCTTCCCCCATTGATTTGTAGAGAGAAATGAGGCTCCTCATTGGTTTGTAGAGAAATGAGCCCCTTTGGTTTAATATAGTGAAATGAGATCCCTCCCCCTCGGTTTGATGTAGAGAAATGATCCCCTCCCCTCATTGGTTTGAGTCTCCTCTCTCCCCCATTGGTTTGATACACAGAAATGAGCCCTGTAGGACTCTGTACATCATAAGGAAACCCAGCATAGCCTCAGAAGGTTAAGGAATTTGCTTTCTAGATTAAATCAAGATGTTATCTTACATAGCCAGACAACTCACAATATAGAGTAGATACTTACTGGCATTTGTTGTATCTAGCAGAGTTGATGTGACTGGCTGGCTGTGGTGGTGGTGATGGTAGTGAGTACTTAGCCATCTCATCCACAACGAGGTGAAACAAGATCTCTGAGACTGTACTACCAAGAAACCCAATAAAACTGTGACCAGTTATAAATTCACAATCCATGCATAACCTGGTAATTAAATTCCTTTACCCACACCAGCCCCATTCCTCCCTCCTGCCCCCTCCCTCATTTGTCATAGTGATGTAGTTGTGGGTCACCTTTACAAATAACCCCCCATCTCTATCTCTTCCCCCTTTCAATCACTAGAAAGTTCTTTTCTTTTTCCTTTCTTCTCCTTAAGTGAAATTCTTAATTACAAAGTCGGTCAACAAAGTGATTGTTACAATGGTGTATGATATTAAATGTATGTAGAAGGCAGTGGGGTGTATACAATAATAACAATGGATGTATATTTACCTGATAGTCATTTTACAGCCAAACAAACAGCATATGGCAGAATAGGTAGAATTTTATGGGTTGGCAGAACCGATCAGTTGCTGGAGTTCAGCACTTTAGAGAAAGATTGTTTAGTATTGCTGAATAAATAGAATTATGAATAGCGTCCTTGCTGGAGATTTTTGTTTAAACAAATTTAATGGGGGCAAATGTTAGTCACTGTTACTAAGTGTTTAAAACAATAGTTCTGTGACCATTTTTTACCTATGGAACTCTTTGATCCCTGTTATACTCAGATGGACCCTCCTTGCCATTTGATATTTAAAAAAAAAAATCTCTAATTTTTTAGAATTAAATGTTATGAATTATTAGATGTGGGTGTGGCAAGAAGTTTGCTTCCCAACCACATGGTCCAGGGTTCAGTTCCACTGCTTGGAACCTTGGGCAAGTGTCTTCTACTATAGCCTTGGGCTGATTAAAACCTTGAGTGGATTTGGTAGATGGAAACTGAAAGAAGCCTGTCATACAGGGTTGTGGATTCACAGTTGGAAATAATTAAGGAGCAGCTGGAGTCAGTCTGTAAAACTATACCGACTCTGATTCCAACTCACAATCTCTATATTCTTTAGTCTAAACCAGTTATAATATATAAGCCTACTCAAAGTACAAGTGTATGCATGTGCTTTAAGAGATATGGAGACTGCAGTCACTTGATTACATAAAGAGGAGTCAGTCAGCGGTGCCAATAGTATAGGAGTCAGTTTCTTGTTTAGACTCCACAGCTCTGCCGTCACACACACACACACACACACACACCTATATAGATATGTGTGTGTATCTTTGTCAATACCATCACTGCTTGACAACCCGTGCTGAGTTGGTGTGTTTGCATCCTGTAACTTAGCGGTTCAGCAAAAGAGACAGAACAAGTACCAGGCTTTAAAAAAATAAGCACTGGGGTCGATACATTAGGCTAAAGAATTCTTTAAGGCAGTGCTCCAGCATGGCCAGTCTAATGACAGAAACAAGTAAAAGATACTCTTTTCTCTTTTTACTTGTTTCAGTCATGTGACTGGCCATACTGGAGCACCACATTTAGTCAAGCAAATCGACCCCAGGACTTATTCTTTGTAAGCCTAGTACTTGTTCTATCGATCCTTTTTGCCGAACTGCTAAGTTATGGGGACGCAAACACACCAACATCGGTTGTCAAGCAATGTTGGGGGACAAACACAGACACACACACACACATATACATATATACGACGGTTTCAGTTTCCGTCTACCAAATCCACTGACAAGGCTTTAGTCGGCCTGAAGCTATAGAAGACACTTGCCCAAGGTGCCATGCAGTGGGACTGATACCCAGAACCATGTGGTTCGTAAGCAAGCTACTTACCACACAGCCGCTCCTATGCCTATAAAAGATAATTTTATAAAAAAATTTATGTATTGTAGAAATACAACCAACTTACTGCACTTAAATTTTGACTACAAAATCTTACCGGGACCCCTAAGGGCCATGTGTAAAGTATATATATATGACGAATAACACAAGATGGTAGGAGGAGGGAGACTTGTCTATTTCCAGCAGGTTGCACAACAGTAGCAAGCTCCCTCACTGATGTAGAAATGTGTAATAAATTTCTTCCATTAATTATTCTCTTCATTATTAGATTTGTCATGTAGCTGAAGACGGTTTTTTTTTATTAATTTTCCTTCTGACCACATTCTTGTTTCCATTTCTCCCGTTTTTAGCCAGTAATGCCCAGCAGCTATAGGGGTTCTGTCACAACGTATGTTTTGGGGTTTCCTTCTCACATGGAGACATCTGATTACTTCTAGAGAAAGAAAGAGTTAGGGGGAAAAAAAGGGGGAAATTAATCCAGTATTTGCTATATGAATACCAAAAGAATGAAAAACCCAGTTAATTTTTATGAGATTTGAATTAAGTGTAAAAACCATACCAAACACTGCATCCTGTGGCACCCTGCCAAGTCTGCCAGTCCCTGCCTCTCATCGTATGATGATCTGCTGAGTTCTCTATTCATTGTCTGATTACTGATATGGAAAAAAAAAGAATCCTGTTAATTACCTTCCTTATTAGCAGCTGATGTTTATCAGGATAAAAGCATGAAGAGGTGCTGAAAGGCCCCAAACAACTTGCACCACAAAATGATTTTAATCCTTTAGCATTCAGATTACCCTGTCAAATGTAATGCTTATATATTCACATCGTTTTAAATTAATCCTGCATTATTTCATAATTTTGAGATTTCGTTGATGTAAAGGTTTATTTGTAAAATGACACTGTAGAGTAGGTGTGAAAGGCCAGATGCGGCCAGGTTGAATTTTTGGGGTTGGATACAGTTGGTTTAAATATGAAAGGATTAAATTCTGAAAAAGAATTCATCCTGTCTGTTTTTCTGTGCTGGCATGGGTCATGTCGGTGGTTCCAACCAGATTCTTATGATTCATTGGGGCCCATGTAAGATTTTGTTAAAATTTATCAGGCACAGGTGTGGCTTTGTGGTAAGAAATTTGCTTCCCAACCACATGGTTCTAGGTTCAGTCCTACTGTGTGGCACCTTGGGCAAGTGTCTTCTGCTATAGTCTTGGGCCAAGACTCGTGAGTGGATTTGGTGGACAGAAACTGAAAGAAGCCTGTTGCGTGTGTGTGTGTGTATTTATATATATATATATATTATATATATATATATATATATATATATATATATATATATATATATATATATATGTATGTTTATGTGTGTGTTTGTCCCCCCCAACATCGCTTGACAACCGATGTTGGTGTGTCTACATCCCCATAACTTAGCGGTTTGGCAAAAGAACTGATAAAATAAGTACTAGGCTTAGAAAAAATAAGTGCTGGGGGCGAATTCTTTGACTAAAGGTGGTGCTCCAGCATAGCCACTGTCAAATGACTGAAACAAGTAAGAGTTATGAATTGGTTATACTTCTGATACACAGAATATTTAAATTATTTTTTATAGAATTCTTAATACTTAATAATAAAAATTTAATCTTTTTTTTTTTTAATATTTAATATCTAGGAGGGTCCACCAGTGTAAATAAATGGGGTCCATTGATACACTGGGTTAGATATGTTGTTGAGGCACTGTTTTACAGCAGGATGCTCTTCCTGATGCTAACCCTAAGCTGTTCAGCTTCAAAACCAGAAAACTAACAGGGGATTTATTTTGTTTGACAGGAATATATCGACAGAACCCCACAAACAGCATGACTTTTGAATATGCAACTGGCTAATGTAAACTGTGTGTGCATGGCTGTGTGCTAAGAAACAACATGGCTCTGGGTTCAGTCCCACTGCGTGGCACCTTGGTCAAGTGTCTTTTACTATAGCCTCGCGTTGACCAGTGCCTTGTGAGTGGATTAGTTAGATGGAAACTGAAAGAAGCCTGCTGTGTGTTTGTGTGTCCACCATTGCTTGAGAACTGATGTTGGTGTGTTTATGTCCCCATAACTTAGTGGTTCGGCAAAAGAGACTGATAGAATAAGAACTAGGCTTACAAAGGATAAGTCCTGGGGTCGCTTTGTTCAACTAAATAGGTGGTGCCCCAGCATGGCCGCTGTGAAATGACTGAAATAAATAAAAGCAAATGCAGTTGGAAACTGAAAGATCATTCTATCTGTTTGTACCTCCTTGTGACATCATGTGACTTTGTGAACGAGCATCAACCTCACACAAGTGGCGCCATCTGTTGACCGTCTTCTGGGTGACAGGGAAATGTTACTGTTCTTGCATATGAGGGTTGGCAGCAGGAAGGGAATTTTGGCCATAGAAAATCTGCCTCAACAATTGTCATGTGACCTCTGCAAGCATGAGTGGACATTAAAACCATGATGATTCATATTTCTATTTTGAACTGTTTTTTAATTTTTTTTTATTTTGCCATATCATCCCAGATAATAACCAATGTCCTTGTGAGAGTGACATGGTCAGCACATGCTATTTGCTAATTATTATAACTAATTACATTCTATAGCTGATTAGATAATTTGTAACGTCTATACTATAGAACGACAGGGAAGAAATGGCTGTGAGATCTTTCTCAAATTACACATTTTATGTTCCTGAAAGGTTAAGTTCTCTATTGTATCATTCTTTGTTTATCCATAAACACTGTTAGAATCCAAAGCAAGGCCATGGTATTTTTTATTGTACTGATGTGGGGGGCTAAACAACAAAGCATTTGTGAACAAAAGACATCCATTTGTGGATATTTCTTCAGACCATTTCAGAACTTGTCCAGTTGGTTGAAATGAAGCCATAATGTGGCTTTTAGATATAAATATTTGTGAGTGTTTACTCAATGGTCTGTACCTGAGTTACTCAAAAATGAATGGTCACTGGTGCTTATGTATTTTTCATCATATTCTACTGAACACTTAGATATTATTTATTGGGATATATACATCCTCTGTGTTTATATTCAGTCCTAAAATATTCATAATTCTCTGGTAAAAGTTACACATTTTTATCATTATCCTTTCCATTTCTCCCCTTGGGCATCTTCTCAGTTCTGTTGTTAAAGGTCATCATTTAACATCCATTTTCTATGCTGGCATGGGTTGGATCGTTTGACAGGATCTGCCGAGTCACAGGGTGGTGTTGAGCTCCTGTTCCATCTTTGGCACAGTTTCTATGACTGGATGCCATTCCCAATGCCGACCACATCACACGGTGTACTGGCTGCTTTTATTATGCCACTAGCACTGGTGAGGCTACCAAGCAGCCGGAAAGAGCAGCAAAAGATTGGCTTCGGTCCCTATAACTTCTTAGTTCATCACAAAATAATTTTAAGAATTGGACCCATAAGGATATCCAGGAACAATTTAACCCTTTAGCATGCAGATTATTCTGTCAAATGTAATGCTTGTTTATTAAAATTGTTGAGGTTTAGATGATGTGATTATTGTTACAATGTCAGTGTAGGTTAGGTGTGAAAGGCTTGATATGGCCAGATGGAATGTAAAATATGTGGAACATTTGGGCTGGACATAGCCAGTTTAAATGCTAAAGGGTCAAAGGTATTTTTTTCTTCTCCATGTTTCAAAAGATAATTTGTTCTGTGACAGTTTCCCGATGTTTGATGTGTTAGAAACCTGCAATCTTTAGTCAAAGCTCAAAGATGGCAAAACTAAGAATGTTTGTGAACCTCTTTGCCAAGAATTATTTCTGCTTTGCCAAGAACGACATTTTTGAAATTGTTACAAAGAAAATGTTTTCATATTAAACATATAGAATCCTTTTTCTTTACTGGTTTTGATCGTGGCCTTGCTGGAGCACTGCTTTGGATGTTTTGGTTAAGCAAATCAACCTCAGAACTGGGTTTTTTAAGAGTGGTACCGTTTGCGGAACTGGTTAAGTTGCAGGGACATAAACAAACCAACACCAGTTGACAAGCAGTGGAAGGATAGACATACCTGCATACACACAATAACACAACTGGCTTCCACACAGTTTCCGTCTACCATATTAACTAGTAGGGCATTGATTAGCCTGGATCTATAGAAGACAATTGCTCAAGGTGAAACCATTTGCCAAGAATTTTTCAGATTCTTTTTCAAAAAATTGACCCCCAATGAAGTTGTCTGGTTCCAGAATGTTCCCTGGTATCTTGTTAATGTGTAGTCACAGTCTCCTCTTCAATGGAGGAGACGCTTTTGTACACATAAAATGCTTCCTTGGACAGTTTTTTTGTTTTGCTTTCTTGATTTATAGCAATTCTGTTGGTGTCTGTCTGTTTGTCCCTGCCTGACATGGCAGTCCTGACTAAGAATTAATCAGATTACGATGGAGAGAAGTTATTTGCATTATGATTAATAAAAATGGAAGCAAATCTTCGCTTTTTTTATCTTGTCCTGGAATTTATTTATTTTTTTTTTTGGTCTTTATACTTGCACAAATCTAGATTTCTAATTATATTTTAGGCTAGAACTGTTACCATAGCAACTCTATGCTTAGCTACAACTTTGGTTTTGGTAAGGATTGCTAAGTTATAACATGGTAGTGTTGAATTGATTAAATTCCTACTTACTCTATAGAAAACAAGACACTTGGTAATTGTTAAATTATGAACCCTTACTCTGTAGAAAACAAGACACTTGCTAATTGTTAAATTATGAACCCTAATTATTTACCTAGGTGGGTTTACAAGATCATTATTAATACTGGGTAGTCATTACGCTTTCTTTACTCATTTGCTAACCTTATTGAAAGACTAGACACAAGTTTCAAGAGAACTCTTTTGTCCATTTGAGGAGATGGCAACCCCTCTTATGCTGGTGCCATTGTTGGGAAGCAAACTTCTTATCACACTGTCACAGGAAGTTTGTATCATAGAATCAAAGGTGGTCTTAGGCAGGTTGGCATCAAGGGTTAAAACCAAAACTGCAAGCTAGCAAAAGCCAATTATTCAGTACTTTTTGATGCCTGCTGCTGTCCCCATTTTCAAAACCTTTAGGGAATTTATTGGATGTATGTTTTGGCTGAAATAAGGTATTTGACACCTGCACATGATTCTGGAGTTCAAGTCCATTATTGGCACTTTGGTCCTGGGTAGAACCTTGCTCTATTCTTTACTGCCTTTGTCTGCCTTGGTCTACCTCAATGTTCGGTATTGATTGCAGTAGACATCTGAAAAATATTTACCACGGTATAAAGATTTCCCATGCTGTGATTTGAACCCTGTTGGTGGTAGATGATAGCTATAAATCATTTGGCAATGTCAGCCCATAATACAGTCAATTTCCTGGGTTATTCTCTCAACAGGTCTTGTAGTAGGCTCCATTTTGACTTCTGATAACGAGAGATACAGACAGATGTGGGTATGAATGTATTTTATAAAGCGTATTGAACACCAGGTAAGGATTGAACCAGTGTATCATCTTTAACTCGGTGACCTGCTCCACCATGAAACTCCTTTAAATACTCAAATATTCTCATCCTCTATTTTTCCCTGTTGGTATATTTTGGATGGGTATGTCTTATGGAATATTAGTGCTTGTTGCTATTCTTTGATATCCAACATCTGACTTTGCCATATATTTTTATCCTTTGTCTTGGTCTTCCATGCATGACCACCACTAAAAATATACCCTTTTTTTTTGGTTACTATAATTGTTATAGCAGTAGAGAACATGGTTGTGGACCAGTAGTTGGGGTTTACCAACAGGATTGGAGTGCACCTGTAAGGGACTTGTGTTAAGTTGAATGACTTTTCTTTGGATTCAATCCAAGATGTTGGCATTACCTTTAATTTTCTGCCATGACAGTTGGGTTTCTAACAAATAACTGTCCCTTATCTTTTTAGGCTTTGTTTTAAATCTAGAAAAAGTGGCAGTGCCTGTGACCCCTTGTATCTCTCTCTGGGTGTGTTATGTGATTGATGCTGTTAATATTCCACTTTGAGCACTGCAAGTCAATACCTGTGGGTATGAGTCTGGAGGGGATTTCTGAAGGCAGATGTTCTGGTGGTATCAGTGGTTAATGGTACCTGTTTGGTTGGATACAATCTAAGTAATTAGAAGAGGAGAGATTGGTATGTCGAGAGTGCTTGAGCGAAAGCAATATGAGACTAGCTAGGCCTCGGGATTAGAAGCCATTGTTATAACAGCAGAGGAAAAAACATGTTTGTTGTCCAGATGCCAGAGTAGGTTTATGGGGATTCATTTGTTGGGGCTGGTGTCTGTTTGTGAGGAGACTTTGATCTGTCAATTGACCCTTTCTTGGATTATGCAATACCTTTCAATGTCCAACAGAGTGTGCTTGCCTCATTTTTCTTCATTTGCCACAGATCTTTCATTTATCCATCTCTTGGTAACATACAATAACTATCTTTATTACCTAAGGATCACCTTCCTACCTCACTTCTACATCAGCTTTCCTTCAGGTTTATATAACATCAGTGCTTTTGAAGAATTGTGTATGAGTGTGTGTATATGTTTGTGTGTTACCTTGACATCACATGAGTGTGTAAATGAGCATCATCATACAAGCTATGCTGTTTCTAGTCTTCCTTGAAAAACATGTCTAGCCGTGGGGAAAGATTACCTTGTATGGAAACAGGTGAGGGTTGGTGTGGAAGGAAGGACATCCAGCCATAGAAAATCTACCCTTAATTCCATCTGGTCCGTGCAGGCATGGAAAGTGGGCATTAAATGTGTAAGTCTAGGTGTGCTAGTGGTTTTTATCTGGAATATAATCAACCATTATACCACCAATCCTTGGTAGTATGGTGGTAAGTATCCTCGTTTGTTATGTGGGAGGCTGAGGGGGGGGGGCTTTATATTCACCGGCAGTGCTCCAGCATGGCCACAACCTTTGGGCTGAGATGTATAAGAGAATAAAAGATTTACTGAAGTGGACGAAAACAATGACTTCAAAGAAAGGTAAACCCACTCCCTTAATTACACACCCCTAACAGAGAATATTCCGTATTTGTGTAGAATCAAGGCCATCCTAAACATTCCTGGCATTACCAAGGAGTGACTGTGAGGAGTTTGAAGTACCCTGGAACGGGTCAAGTTCTCCTTGAGATAAGACAAGTTTATGCCTGGATTCCATGAATCATTGATATTTAGGGCCCAAATCTCACTATTGTTGCATCGTCAAACTCGTTCCATATTTTTCAGATCAATTCCTTTTAGCTCAAAGTTTGCTACAGAAGCTGTAGTAGTACATAAATTTCTCCTGTCCTCTTCTATATACTGCTATTACTACTACTACAGTCTTTACAGTTTCACTAGCATTAATTGGGTCACTAAGTAGCAATTAGGGCAGCATTTCTCATGATGGGGAGGATGTTGTGAAGGTTAAAAGTTACTGTTTAGAAAATTGAGATGGTCCCCTTGAAAATTGTCCAATCCCATGGCAAAGAAAGAATTAAACAGCAGCAAACTGATGGGATGGTGCCAAAAATATTAAAGTTTTTCTTTTATTTTAAAGAAGCCTGAAATGTCTGAACCGCCAGACTCAGTAAACTTCTATTTGTTTGATCGATCTGTTAGAACTAACAGTGAAGTATCCCTAAAATTGGACCCTACTGCCTGAATAAAAAATTGTTTGATAATGTAGTCTTAAACCTGAAATAGCCGGGACTGTCGTAGTTGGATTGTCTTTACTTGTAACTCAGCTTCATCAGGGTCGACCTAAGGTTAAATAACCTCTGAGTGATCTCTGGATTGATAGGACTAAAGCTCCCACCAGCTATATATTTTTTTAATCAGTCATTCGTCATGTCAAGACTTATTGTATTTCAACTTCTGCTTCCCTGTCACTGCGCCAGAAATTCCACAAAAGTCTGTGGGTGCCCATTGTTTGTACATGCTTAAATATACAACTTAAAAACCTGTTAACCAATTTTACGTCACTCCTACTTCTAGGCTTAACTAGAATAATTCCTATGTACTGTCTCCATGTTAACGAGGTGGGTGTCATTCAACACTATCACTGACCTACCCTACCCTTCTCTTTGCCTCTCTCTCTCCTTCTCAGTTTGTTACAGCTGAAAGAACATTGAGGGTATAGATTTCCTTGTGTCGGAGGTGTTGAATAAAATAACACAACCATTCGTAGGTAGTGACTGGCGTGACAAATATTTGAGTTGAATTTTTAAATGTCAAAAATGTATGTACAGCAATTCCCCCTATTTATGTCCGCATACACATTTACAGGCACAGACAAATTTGCCTGCAGTTGCTGTAACACAGTGTTGGCTAAAAGTTCCCTACAAATATGTCCTACATTATATTGTAGGAGTGAAACACTCTTAACTCACTGTTTAATGTGTGTGTGTATACACGCACACACTCTATGTTAAAGGAAAATGGACAACAAAACTAAGGCAGGCTGAGTATCTCTGGTCATTTAGAATATTTAATTAGAGTATGGTGAAATAGAAGTAATAATTGAACTTCGTTTTTTTTTTTAATTCACCTTACTCTTTTACTTGTTTCAGTCATTTGACTGCAGCCATGCTGGAGCACCGCCTTTAGTTGAGCAAATCAACCCCAGGACTTATTCTTTGTAAGCCTAGTTAGTACTTGTTCAATCGATCTCTTTTGCCGAAGTACATACATATATATATACACACACACACACACACACACACACACACATACATATATGACAGGCTTCTTTCAGTTTCCATCTACCTAATCCACTCACAAGGCTTTGGTTGGCCCAAAGCTATAGTAGAAGGCACCTGCCCAAGGTGCCACGTAGTGAGGACTGAACCCGGAACCATGTGGTTTGTAAACAAGCTACTTACCACACAGCCACTTCTACACCTCTTAACCAAGCCATCAGCTGCTGGTATACTCTCTTTACTCTTTTACTTGTTTCAGTCATTTGACTGTGGACATGCTGGAGCACCGCCTTTTAATCGACAAATCGACCCCGGGACTTATTCTTTTGTAAGCCCAGTACTTATTCTATCAGTCTCTTTTGCCGAACCGCTAAGTGACGGGGACGTAAACACACCAGCATTGGTTGTCAAGCAATGCTAGGGGGACAAACACAGACACACAAACATATACACACACACTTGTATATATATACATATATATGACAGGCTTCTTTCAGTTTCCGTCTACCAAATCCACTCACAAGGCATTGGTCGGCCCGGGGCTATAGCAGAAGACACTTGCCCAAGATGTCACACAGTGGGACTGAACCCGGGACCATGTGGTTGGTTAGCAAGCTACTTACCACACAGCGACTCCTGCGCCTATGTGGCAAATTTCCAGAAAAGAAAGAAACATTATAAAATGCTTATGTAATATTGTTTACAAAAAAAATATGCAATAAAAAATTTGTCAGCCTTTTTTTATATTCATTACAATAATTGTTTCTGGTATAAATTAATATTATTAAAAAATATTACCAGTCTGTGGCACATTGGGGGGGGGGGGGCTGCCAGTATGCGACATCAGAAAGTTTGGGAAGCTCATTCTGCCTTGGCTTTGTTTCCCATTTTCCTTGGCTAACTTGGAAGCCTACTATGGATGACCATTTATAGTACTTACAGTGTTCCTATTGGTTTGGTTCATCAATGAACTAAATCCTTCGTATTCATTGTATACTATATGTATATATCGTATTCTTTTATTATTTTACTTTTTTCGGTCATTTGACTGCGGCCATGCTGGAGCACTGCCTTTTAGTCGAAGATATCAACTCCAAGACTTTACAAGTCTAGTACTTATGGCCATGGTTGATCAGGCATGAGTGAATTTGGTAAACAGAAACCAATGGGAGAAAACCATCATGAGAGTGTGTGCGTGTGTGCATGCTGACCCCTCTCTAGAAACATTTGACTGTTGTATATGTGTCACCTTCATATATTTAGGGCGGCGAGATGGCAGAATTGTTAGCATGCCGGGCGAAATGCTTAGTGGTATTTCATCTCCCATTACGTTCTGAGTTCAAATTCTGCCGAGGTTGACTTTGCCTTTCATCCTTTCAGGGTCAATTAAATAAGTCCCAGTTATGCACCCTGGTTGATGTAATCGACTCAATCCCTTCGTCTGGTAAATATATCTGTTAAAATGAGATGTTGGTGTTATTTTCGTATTTGTGTAATTAAGACAATGTATTCACCACCACACGCCTTCTGTGTATGTGTGTGTGTATAAATTATCAAAGACAGGTGACTTTATGGTAGAGCTGTTTAAAGAGGGTTAAAAAAAGAAAAATCAAGATTGATTTAATGTCTAATCACTGTTGACCTTTGAACCCTGACATTGTTTATTTCAGCTGGGTCATGCTGAAGATTTAATTTGCTGTAAAACAAAAACTCGACATGATTGTGTAAGATGTTAAATTTTGATCAGTATTTTATCTTTGCAGATAGCATAGTTTTTGTTTTATCAGTTTTAAGCCTTCATCTGACCTGGTTTGTTCTCTTAGTAGTTTTAATACTGTGGTTATCTAGTACAAAATATCACCTATCACGTGTTCAAATCTTGATTTGGACCCCTCCTTTTTTTTGTTTTTTTTAAAAAATACTTTAGATAATTATCACCATATTTTTAATTGATTAGTTTTAATCTATTATGAAAATAATAAAAAATTTGGAAGGATTTTGTAAACTCTTAACTCTTTATTTGTCAGTTTAAAGCCTTTTAAAAAGTTTCCCCTGAACGTCTGTGCTGGTTTTCAGGCTTATTGTTGGCCCTTGTTTCATGATCTAAGTAATATCAAGTTCTCCTTTTCTAAGTCCCAAGTTGTGGAGGTGGGGAAAAAAAAAGGGAATATGTATCATATGATGCTTGGATGCCAGGGAATTTTCATAATCGTCACCAAATTTCTAATGGATTAGCTTTTAATCAGTTATGAAAATAATCTGCCTTAATTCTTTGGCAGTTTAAAGCATCTTAATAAGTTACTACTAAACGTGTGCTCATTTTCGGACTTTTATTTGGCCCTTGTTTCATGTTCTGAGTAATATCAAGTTTTTCTTTCCTAAGTCCCAAGTTACTGCGATGGTTGAAATAAAAATTGGGAATGCGTATCATATCAAATGCATGGACACCAGGGAAATATGTCCTATATATTGCACATGATACACAAGATGGGCAAATTTTGTTTGGGTCATGATGTTAAGAACTTAAGTAGCAATGGTAAGTTTTAATTTTAACTATGAACATTTTACAAGTGGTTTTGATCCTCCTATAACCAGAGGCAATCTTGGGGGTTGGTTGTTAATCAGAGGTTAACCTTTCACAAAGTCAATAAGTACCAGTTATATGATGGGAGGATTCAAGTGTTTGTCATTTCTCTCAAGAGGCATTTTATGAAGGCAAGGATGATAAAAATGATGGTGTTGAACTAAATAATTTCTTAGTTAGTGCCATTTTGAGATCAAATCTGTCTAGAGCCAGGGCCTTGCCTTTCATACTGACCTTAAATTGAACCTGCAATTCTCCCATTAAAAAAAAAAAAATGAAGTTTTTACCTTTGTAAAAAGATTTGGTTGCTATTTCTAGCTTTTAGGAGTTCCCTTGTTGGCTTGAATTCACAAATACAGATTTAACTTATTTTTTTTTGATTTATTAAATCTTGAAGATTAGCCATATTGTCAGGAGACCCCTTATAAATTTACATGGTTATGTGATTAAAAAACTTGCTTCACAGTCATGTGGTTTCAAGTTCAATCTCACTGCATAGCACCTCAGGCAAGTATCTTTTGGTTTTGGTGAGGTTGTAAAGGCTGCTGCATGTAGACATGTGCCCTTCAAGCGACTCTTCTAATTACAAAATTAACTTTGTATCTTGTCAAAAGGGGTTGTGTGCAATTTTTATTTCTAGTCGGACATATCGGGCTAGTTACCTGGTTTCTATGACTGAGATCACACCATTCTCTTGGACAGGACACCAGTCCCTTACAAATTTACTGTTTTACATCTGGGTGAACTGCAGCAGTGGGGAATAAAGTGCTTTACCCAAGAACACAATGCAGTAACTGGCCTGAAAGTTGAAACCACAATCCTGTGATTATGAGTACAACATCCTAACCTCAAGGACAAGCATCTTCACAAATTTGTCTTAACAATTGGTGATATTTTAGTGCTTGACCTGAACAATAACAATAATATCGAAAAATACCTTAGTAATGAGAACCCATGTTTGAAATTTCCCAAAGACACCTGAAGAAGACTGGAGGGTATATCAGCCGAAACGTTGTGTTAACAACAAACAAGGTGAGGACGAATAGCCATCGAATGTAAATAATGTAAATAAAGACCTTGTGGTTCTTCCAGAACTGTCTTTAGACATTGGAAATATTTTTCCCTTGAATATTTTATTTGCTAGCATTTGTTTGATGGGTTTTCACCCATGTCTATGACATGGTTTTTTTGTGGCTGGATGCTTTTCCCGTCTCCAATCATTTTACAGCTCTTGGTCACTTGAAAAACTAGGTTAGCCTGTCGGTTTCATGTCCTCAAAGAAAGCATAAACGTAGCAACCTTTTATCTTTTCTGCATTTGATTAACAAAATTAATATTAATGTCCCACCCCCTTCAAAACAAACTGCTCTAGTAGTGGCAGTATTACAAATACTATTGCTCTTTGTGTCTTGAGGTTATAAATTATCTTGAGTCCTGAATTTGAAGTCCCCCCCCCCTTAAATACCTCCAACAAGGAGGCCTCTCTGCAGTTCATTTGTTCTGGATATACTTATTTAGGTGCACAATTATTTAAGCTCTCTAATCTTCGTAGAAATCTTCATAGTTTTTAGTTGGCAATTTGTTTGGAAGAAATGATACAGAAATATTCTTTTATTCTGCTTTTTAACTTGTTTTGAAACTGTTTGTTGAAACAAATGTACTTTGGTGGGGTCATATTGCCAATAGGCACATGCACTGGTTGCAGTTCACTTGAGTTTTAGTTTTTTTCTTTTAGATAATTAACCAAACTTCATCATGCTAATGTGACCTTTTTGATAAAGAATTAGAAGTTATCAAGGAAGCCACAGTACTGTGATGAAAAAAATTAGACAAATAAGCTTTTAGTAAAACTAAAACCATGATTGTACCAAAGGAATTTTATGGATATTTTCTACTCATCTCTATAGTTTAAGCCTGGATAGGTGTTCCTGGTCATTGCAGCTCTGTTGAACAGTTTTCCTGTGAAAGTTTAGTTTGAATAATGTATTCCATTGGTGTTGAATCTTGTTTAAAAATATCCAGTTCCTCCTTCAGTTTTATTTAAGTCTTCAATTTACTTAAACAGGAAAAGAAAGTGATTATAGTCAGTCTGAGATGAGATGGAGCTCTGCTCCCAACTATTACAAGGCTGTCAAACCTAGTAAAATTGATGCTGGACTGGGATTCAACATTGGGAGCTCTGTAGAAAATCTGTATGCTGGCATGACTGTGGTTACGGAATTTGCTTCTCAACCTTGTGATTTGGGGTTGAATCACATAGTGTGGTACCAACCCTGGCCTAACCAAATCCTGAGTGAATTTTGGTTGATGGAAGCTGAAAGAAGACCAATCGTGGCCGTTTCCATCCTCCTCTGGCCCCTGTGCTGGTAGCATGTAAAAAGCACCCAATACACTCACAGAGTGGTTGGCATTAGGAAGGGCATCCAGCTGTAGAAACACTGCCAGATCAGACTGGAGCATAGTTCAGCCTTCTGGCTTCCCAGACCCTGGTCAAACCGTCCAACCCATGCTAGCATGGAAAACGGACGTTAAACATGATGATGGTGATGAATATTGAAAAATACTTTAGGAATGAGAACCCAGGTTTGAGATTTCCCCAAGACATCTGATGAAGGCTGGAGGGTATATCAACGGAAATGTGTTAACAAAGATGAGGACAAATGGCCATCAAATGTAATTAATGTACATAATTCCTCAACTCTTAAATATAGAACTGTATAATCCTGTATTATCTTGTAGCTTTGAGATTTTTGTAATGTGATGACTTATTTTTAGTAGATTAGATGTGAGAGGCTAGATAGATCTGGCTGGTTTGAACATAAAATGGATTATTATTTAAGCCGGATATGGCCAGTTTGAATGCTAAAAGGTTAAACCAAATATCGGGCCTTCCACTCAAGGGTGGTAATTGGTAGGGGTCTGTTATGATTGACTGCTACAGTGCAGTTTGCTAGAGATACCTGAAGGCCAAGTATTGGTGTTTGACGAGATGTTGTCATTGGATCGGTGATGTACAGGTACTCCTGGTGGGCCACACTAAACTATTGATGGTTCACTCGAAAGACCAAGAAATCAGCACTTTTTTTATATTCTTTTATTCATTTATTTGTTTCAGTCATTTGACTGTGGCCATACTAGGGCACTGCCTTTAGTTGAACAAATTGACCCCAGGACTTATTCTTTGTAAGCCTAGTACTTATATTGGTTTCTTTTGCCAAACCGCTAAGTTATGGGGATGTAAACACACCAGCATCGGTTGTCAAGCGATGGTGAGGACACACACACATATATATGAGGGGCTTCTTTCAGTTTCCGTCTATCAAATCCACTCAAAGCTTTGGTCTGCCTGAGGCTATAGTAGAAAACACTTGCCCAAGGTGCCACACAGTGGGACTGAACCCAGAACCATGTGGTTGGTAAGCAAACTACTTACCACACAGCCACTCCTGTTCCTATGAAATTGGTAGGGATCTATTATGTAAAACTTTTTTAGGTTTGATTCTCTAGGCCAGTATGGGTTAGATGGAACTTTTTGTACCACTGTGTAAGAGACGGATTGTATAGGATACGGTGTACCTATTAAGATGGCAAGCTGGCAGTATCATTAATACGTTGGGCAAAATGTTTAGCGGCATTCCGTCTGTCTTCATGTTCTGAGTTCGAATTCTTCCGACTTTGCTTTTCATCCTTTCAGGGTTAATAGAATAAGTGCCAGTTGAGTACTGGGGTCGATGCAATCAACTTACACCACCTCCCCCAAATTTCAGGCCTTCTACTATAGAAAGGATTAGACTGAAGGAGCAATGGGCCTTCATGGCATCCTTTCTCCTTCTCTCTCTCTCTGGCTTCCCTCCCACCCTCTCTCTCTCTGGCTTCCCTCCCACCTTCTCTCTCTCTCTCTGGCTTCCCCCCACCCTCTCTCTCTCTCTGGCTTCCCTCCCACCCACCCTCTCTGGCTTCCCTCCCACCCTCCCTCTCTGGCTTCCCTCCCACCCACCCTCTCTGGCTTCCCTCCCACCCACCCTCTCTGGCTTCCCTCCCTCCCACCCTCTCTCTCTGGCTTCCCTCCCTCCCACCCTCTCTCTCTGGCTTCCCTCCCTCCCACCCTCTCTCTGGCTTCCCTCCCAACCACCCTCTCTCTCTGGCTTCCCACCCACCCTCTCTCTCTCTGGCTTCCCACCCACCCTCTCTCTCTCTGGCTTCCCTCCCACCCTCTCTATCTGGCTTCCCTCCCACCCTCTCTCTCTATTTGGCTTCCCTCCCACCCTCGGCCTCTGGCTGCCTCTCTCTCTGTCTGTCCTCCTTCCCACCTCTTTCTCTCTCTCTGGCTGTCCTCCCTCCCTGTCACTCCCCAACTAAAGCACTGTTGACCACTTATCCTTCCCAGCTGGCCAGTTGCACCCCCTCACCGTTCTCCATTTCATCCCTGTCACCCCCTCACACAGCTGAATTACTACCCCTCCCCCCTCCTTAGTCTGTCATTAATGTGTATCTAAGCTGTTAACATTCTTGTCTCCATTATATATATTATTACGACCAACACAAACATGGTTTACCATCATAAACCAGACACTTTCTCAAATTTTATTAAAGTTTTGAATTTCCTTTTATATTTTTTGTTTTTTTTTAAAGAAAAATACCCCAAAATCTTAAACTTTTTACTGTTTTCTTTATTTTTCAAAAAAAAAAAAAAACAGATTTTAGATGCTATAGATAGCTTTGTGTCTCAAGCTGTCCCCTGGGATGTCTTCAAAGGTCATACGAAGGTCAGGATACATTGCACATTGAGCAGCAGAAAATGTATAAGGGGGAAAAAAAAAATTTCCCCCCCACCTCAAACTCTCCTCATAGAATGCACAAAGAATTTAGTCATTGTTTTCGTTCTTTGAATTATTAAACTCCTCCACTTACCTCATTCCTTTTAGATGATCAATATATATATTTTTCCCACTCTATCCTCTCGTCTTGCTTGCAGGATATGTCTGCTAGTTGTATTATTACTTGCCGCTATTTTTGTTGTTATTATTGCTATTTTTCCTATTGTTGTTGTTGTTGTTGCCTGCAGATAAAAAAGAAAAGCATCTTGTACACTGTTACTGTTTGCTTCGTTGTGTAAAGTATTTCTTTCTGTTTTGACCCTTTAACATTCAGATTTCGTTGTCAAATGTAAAACATTTACTCGTTAAATTCAAATTATGATGAATGTAAACAAACAAACAAAGTTTGCTTTAAAAGCGTTGAGATGTCTTAGAAAGTTAAATAAGTGATTTTAAATTCTCAAACTCCGGATAATGTTAATAATCTAAGCCTGATGGAGTAGCTTATCCTGTTCAGGCTGTATTAGTAGCTTTATCCTGTGTCTGAGAATTTAAAACCACTTCTTTAATAGTTATTAATGTCGTTTTGTATTAATCATGTATTATCTCATAGCTTTGAGATTTTGATGGTGACAGTTTTATTGTTTTATTCTTAGAAGAATGACATTGTAGGGTCAGTGTAAGAGGCTGGATCTGTTTAGTTTGAACATAAAACAGGTAGAATATTTTGGCTAGATTTGGCCCGTTTAAATGCTAAAGGGTTAACCTTTTTGATAGCAACCCATCTGAAACCACCCCAAGTTCTATGATAAACTCAATGTTTTCAAGTGGCCTGAATTCTAATCATCTATCAAGCTTTTCTGCTAATTTGTTCCAGGCCCCAGCTTAATAATGAGTTAGTTTACTAAATTCTTTTTGTTGTGTCTAGGGAGAGTCATTATGCCATTGTTCAGTTCCACTCATTTGTTATTATTAGTCAACTGGGTTAAATTGACTCTCCCTAGATAAAATTTGTTTCAACACACAAATTCACATAAAGAATCTTGCAAACCAGATACAAAAATGAACTAAATTCTTCATTTTTTTAATATTACTTGAAACAAAAGCAGTATATGTCAACAGAAATTTGGTAACAAAAGGGTTAAAAGTGGTTTTAAAATGGCCTTTTTCTAGATTTGAACTGATAATTAAAAAAATAGAATCAAAACAAAACTTTATTCTGCAAGGAAAATATAAATTGGATGCCATGTTTTTAGTAACAGCTGATATGTTAACGGCCCTCCCTCCCTCCTCTCTGACCCTCATGACTTAGGAACCTCAAAGTTGGTGGGTCTTGTTCCTGGTTTTATAGAATTGTTTTTAAATGGTTATAAGCTTAAGCCAATCCCATGGTTGGAAAGGATTTATATAGATGTGCCATGTTTTGTAATGAAATGGAGAAAGAAACATTTTCTTTGACAGTGCTCCATCATGGCCACAGCCTCTAGCTGAAACTGATAATAGAATATTTTGGTAGGGATATGGCTAGTATTTGAAGCTCACTGCTTCAGGTGGTGACTCAACATGCTAAAAATAGCAATGAAACTGTCATGTACACCAGTACTTCTCAAACTATCTGATGTGTCAGGGACCGGTAATATTCCTTAGTAATATTTATTTATACCGGAAACAATATATACAATGAATATAATAAAAGTTGACAATTTTTTTTTATCTTATATTTATTTTGTAAATAAATAATACAATATTACATAAGCATTTTATAATGTTTCTTTCTTTTCTGGAAAGTTGCCACATACCAGCAGCTGATGGTTTATGGACCACTACTTTGAGTAGCACTGATTTACACTGTATCTTGAAAGACAAATATTCGCTAATGTAGTTTCTGGTATACAAAAAGATGGACAGTCACAATTGGAGTGTCTTTTTTTGAATTGTAGATCTGCTGGAACATGGCTAACTATAGACACAGAGAGTGATTCTCTTCGTATTTTTGTCTGTCACGCTAGACTGAGGAACAGTCACCAGACAAGTCATAAGCAAGGTAGAATGTTCCTTCAGTAAACTGGTCTGTCTTTTCTGTCATGGAACTAGCACTTATATATCTTAATGAGAAAGTAGCTGGATTCAATTAGCTTGCTCAGCATACGTAATTAAGAAGTTGATTACTCTTTAAAAATGTAGTTTTGTCTATTCATTTAATGACAATTGTAAAGTAGTAAATTTCTGAGACGTCACTCTAGATCAGTTCTCTGCAGCCTTTTTTGCACTTGCTGTAAACTTTTCATTTCAAAATCTGGCGACATGCATGAACTAAAAATATAACTAAATGTATAAGAAAAAAAAATTATATTCAGATTACACTGGCACACCAGTGTGCCACAGCATACCAGTTGTGGACCACTGCTTTAGACCTGGGTACTTTTCTCCTCAATCCTTTCCATGAGCCAAGTAAGCATCTAAATTATGTTAATCGCTTTTCAAACCACCCAAAAGTTGTCATACATTCTTATATATATATATATATATATATATATATATATATATATATATATATATATATATATATATATGCATACTGCCAGTTTATAGAATTGTTGAATCAGTCTACTCTTTTAATTAGTCCTTGAGCCCTGCCAAGTGTTTTTCATCCTTTGTGGTAGATTAAAATGAATACCAGCTGTATATTGATGTCAACATGGCCCTTTGGGATTTCCAAAAGAAACATACCTTCTCTGGTGGTCTTCTGATGTATTCTCTCTGGTGCTTTTGTTTTTACTCGGTTCCATGCCATTCCTGTCCCCTTTCAGTTTCTCTTCTGCTGATCTCTGGCAGATGATCCACAAGGACTCTACCTGTTTTTCCTTAAGGCTTCTGAACCTAGGCTTGCCTTGTCAACACCTTTCTGGCTTTGAGATACTATTTACTTAGGGCCCAAGTGTCTTTGGATATCTAATATTTGAGATGTTTCTGTCATTTCCATTCCAGACTAATTATAATATTGATGCCATTTTTGACCATCCATGTAAAAACAAATTGGGACTTTCCCATATAAGATATCAGTCTCTTCACACTACTGAAGACTGGGTCTTTGGCTATAGAATAGGTTTTACACGTCAATGTCTGTCTAAATTTGAAGCTGTTACTTTTAAATCAGTTTTATGCAGAGCAGATGAATCGAACCTGTTCCATATCATAGAACTGAAGTTCATGCTGAAGATCTTAACAGCTATTGGCTGCTCTGACTGAAGTCTAGTGTCCTGTAGTGGTCAGTGAGTCTCCTAGCAAGATACAATGTGGAACGTTTTCCTGCCAATCACGAAACTTAAACTAGATATGGATTGCAACTGTAATAACAAGTGAGCCTCTCTGCAGTTGCTTAGCATTCTAGAAATAGCAGTCAAATTTTCCCTCTCAGTACCCTCTCTCAAATATACCCCCGTCTCAGTTGAAAGGGGCTTTTCTCCGCACTTGTGCCAGTGTCCTATAAGAAGCACTCAGTACATTTTGTAAAGTGGTTAGTTTTAGGAAGGGCACCCACTTGTAGAAACCATGTCAAATCTGACTTTGAGATCTCATGCAGCTGCTTGTATCCAGTCAAACTGTTCAACCTATGACAGCATGGAAAACAGATGTTAGATGTTGATTTTATATATCATCATCATCATCATAGCATGCACTTGCTCATGCTTGCATGGGTCAGTTTGTTGAGGCAGACTTTCTATGGCCAGATGCCTTTCTCGTTACCAACCCATACCTGTTTCCAAGCCAGGTAATATTTCTTCATGGTCCGATGTGTTCTTACAGAATATTGGAAATAAATGACACTGCTTGTATGACAGGGACACTTGTTTACAACTATCTTGTAATTGTTAAGAAAGAACACACACATTCAAAGTAGTTTTAATCACTTATGCCTTATTCTGAAATCTTGGTCCAATAAAATTTTGTCATGCCCCATTGGTGTGGTACCCCATCCCCTTACACATACCCCACCCTCTGGCATTGACGCTCTCTCATTGGTCCAGTGTCTTATTGCTGAGTGTCTGACAATCCCTGGCTGATTAAATTGCTGACCAAAGGCGTTCCAGTTATGACCATCCTGTCATTTTAGAAATATCCATCTCTGAATGATCCTGTGGTTTCCTCTTTTTAAAGCCAATAGAGGTGGGGGTGATTTGAGTGAGGTTTAGTTGCTATTTCTAGCAGCTTGAGTGACTGCATAAAAGCTTCCTAGTTGTTTGTGACAGATTGGAATGTCATGTAATTAGAGGGTAGATTTATGTGGGTCACCTCATGCAGTGAATTTTTCACAGGCTGTCAAGGTCTTCCCTCTCCACTCCATGTGAATGACTAGCTTTCACACTCTCTCTTTCTCTCTCTCTCTCATTATAATTGTTATGAGTCCTCTAAATTATGCTTCCCTGTAGAATATGTTCCAACTTGTTTAGTCTTTCTTCAATTATGGCCAGCTGTGGAATTCTGTGCATAGCATGCTTTAGTACCGAAGTGGACAGCTGTAAAAACAAAAAGCTGGACTATTTTAAACGGATTTTAATTTTTTATGTTACCAAACTGCCTGAGGTCACTCCTGCTTTTGTGATCCAAACAAACCCAGACTCTTTGAAAGTGTATTTAAACTTGTCTTGAGTTTTATGTAAGAATCTTTTTATCTCCTAACCCCTGTTTTGAGTATATATTTCACTCAAAATATTTTGATTAATTTTAGAAAAAAAAATAAAAAATAGAAATTCAAATTTATGAAGTATTTTTCCCAGATGGCTATGGAAGGACATTAGAAGGGGGAAATTGCTATGAGTTGTTTCAGATATTTTTTGTGTATTTTGAATGATGAGAGGAAAAATGGAATTTGATTTTTATATTCTTGTGTAGAAATAATCTACTTAGGTTCTATATTTTCAATTATTTATATATATATGTATTGCTTTGTATAATTCTTTTTTTGTTTTTCATTTGTAATTAATAGTTTAAAATGGTGGTGCCTCTCTAAAATATAAAGATGCATCATTAAGACTTGTTTACAAAGTTCATGATGCTGCTTACTATTGTGTTTACCATTCTTAATGAAATTTTTGCATTTTAAGATTGGTCGGAAGGGAGTTGGGGTATGTTGATGAACTGACAGAGCACAGACAAAATGCTGTGTGCTACTTTGTTTTATATCACTTTTTTTAGGAGTTCAAATCCTTGTCATGCTGGTGAAGTTGTTGGTTGTATCTTTCATCTTCACAGAATTGATTGAAGAAATATCAATCAAGAATCTTTCTATCCAAAATGCTCACATTTCTGATAACAACAAGTAATAATGATACTAATGATGGTTTCAATTTTGGCACAAGGCCAGCATGTTTGGGGGGTGGGGGCAAATCAATTACATTGACCCTCAGTGCTCAGCTGGTACTTAATTGACCCCGAAAGGATGAAAGACAGTTAACCTTGGCTGGAATTGAACACTGAACATAGACAAACAAAATGCTACTAAGCATTTTGCCTTTGCATGCTAACGATTCTGCCAATCAATAAGAAGAAAAAGAAGTAATAATAATAATAATAATAATAATAATAATAATAAAATTATTGAGGTACAATGCTGGGAATTTGCTGGGAGGGGAAACCATGAAATAAAACCCAATACTTGATTAATTTTATTGATTTCTGGAGGGGTGAAAAGCTAAGGTGCCTATTTCACTTCCTTGTAAAGTTAAGCAAAGTTAGCTCAATGGGATTTGAATTGCATATGTTGAGATCCTGGACAAATACCACAAGGTATTTAGTTTGAATCCTTAATGATTCTGCCAAACCACAATACCAGTAATATATTGGAAAAATGTCCTGTGTTTTGACTGGTGTAAACTGAATTGGACTCTTCAAGAGATGAAACTCGGGTGCAATAGGACTTGAAATGTCATGAAACCAAATTATTTATAATTTATAAATGGTTTGAACCCTTGAAGGGAGAGCATCCTTTTCATGGATTATCAAAAAGTGTTTCTGGGACTTTTCCAACTCAAAGATTCTGTTTTATAATCTTGGTATGAGGTTAACCTTTTTGGTACAAACCTGCATGAACCCACCCTGGTTCTGTGGTACAGATCTATGGTTTTAAAGTAATCTAAGTTAAAATCTTCCAAAATCTCAGGTTAATTTGTTCCAGACACTAGTTTAATGACAGTTATTTGATTAAAAATTTCATTATTTTTAAAATTAAAACAAAGTATACTTCAACAAATATGGTAATGGAAAGGTTAATGAAATGTAATATATTTTAATAGTTGCTAACTTTGTTGTTCTGTTTTTTAATTTTTCTCATTCAATTTTTTAACCCATTATATTCTTTGTCTTCAGGTAAATGTACGCGTCCAAACCATGGATGCGGAGCTGGAATTTGCCATCCAGCCCAGCACCACAGGCAAACAGCTTTTTGATCAGGTAAGTCTATACCCAGCTTCTCTTATTTTTACTGTTTCTTTCTTATTGTTAGTGCTTTACCCCCCATTTTCTGAATGGTGGCTCCTTTTTCAGTTTTTTACATCTACAATTGGGGTTACAATCTACAATCAGGGACCACGATTATTGCATAAGAAATGGATATGGCAATAGTTGTCATGCAAGTCAACAGTAGCTGTGTTGAAGGTAGTCATTGCACAGGTCAACAATAGCTGTCAATATGTAATTGTTGCACCAGCCAATGGTAGCCATGTCGATCGGTAGTTAGCACAAAAGCCATTGGTAGCTGTGCTAATATGTATTGTATTTATCTGTTCGTCACACCCCTAATTTAGTGTTAAATTTTTGTACAAAACTTTTAGCCCCTTCAGTTTTAGCCTTTCCTTATCAATAAGTCGTACCCCAGTTTTTTCAGTTAAAATAAAGTATGAAATCGTGACTGGTACACAAGGAGTAAATATGCTAGTTGTTACATGAGCCAACGGTAGCTCTGTCATTGCTGGTTATCCCTGCCACTATATGCTGTTATCTGGTTGATAACTGTTGCATGTGTAAAATGATAGCTGGTTATCATATAATGGAAATGAAAACCTTTAGTTCTCATGAGGTTTTCGGTGTTCTTGGAGATCGGTTGAAAAGCAAAACAAAGATAGTGAGTTGTCTTTGTTTCCACATCTGCTTTTCCATGCTGGCATGGGTTAGAGACCCACATACCCTTCTTGTAGCCAAACTTTTAACTTTTACAATTTGTGGTATTCAATGTATCTAATCTAAAAACCAGAATACACACGGATAATGCTACGAGGCATGAAGTACTGAAAGAAAACCCCAAGCAATCTAGCAGACTTCATTGGCAAACTAAGTATAATATTCACAGAATGGAATGAAAGTTGTTGCACGTCGTCATTTAATTTGCTAAAAATAAGAGCCAAATAGTCATCATGCTATTTAAAAAGGAGTGGGGAAGGACACAATCCTTTACTTGTCCAAAGCATTTTCATAAGTCTGTCCTCAATGCCCATGCTGGCTTTCAGACTTAGTTCTTGTTTCATATGTTCTGGGTAATATGACTTCCCATTCATAATTCCCAGGTTATTCTGGTGGTTAAAAAAAATAAAAAAAAAGTAAATGGGTATCATATGATGCATGATTGTCAGTGAAATGCATAGGACAGGCAAATGGTTTATCTAGTTAGGGGTAGGCTGCTTTAAACTAAACCCAAAAGTGAATTAACAGGTTTGTTAGATAAAGACTGACTTGGGTGTTAATGTGTTGCAAGAGGACCCAGAAGGAATGGGCTCTTATAAAATAAAGCAATGATAAAATCTTGTCTCTTGTCTCTTTTCTCTACTGTATTGCACATCATATTGTCCATATGTTTCTGTCGTATATCTGTTTCTCTGAGTCAAGGTTGCCAACTTCCTGTTCATTCATTTCTCCATTTTTTGGAGAAAGGGGTTTGAGCACAGTTAGTCCTGTTGCTTGTCCCATTGGTGCAATATGGTCAGTTCAGAGAGAGTAACACACAAAGAATTCATGTTAGTAATTGTACCCTGGGAGGACAAAAGACAAAGCTGTTGCCATTGAAGTTTGAACTCAGAACTCAGAGCTCTAAAACAAATACAAAGCATTTTGTATCTCATTACAACTAACTCTATTAATTAACTGACTTAATTAGTTCAAAAGAACTCTAGTAAAACCCTTAAATGTACATAGTGTTATTGACCCTGAAGAATTACTCAGAATTTATAAATGGCTTGAACTCCTGAAAGGAGAGATCCTTTTCATGGATTACCAGAAAGTGTTTCTGGGACAGGATTCAAAATTGGTTCTTTTGAAAGACATTGCTGTTTTTTTAGGGCTTCTCATCTCCTTAACTACTCGAAACACTCAATCCAATTTTAAACCCCTCTTCAAATTACATTCAAGCATCGTTGATATGTTGTCTCTTGACCCTCATTTTATGTTTTATCCCACAGTCCCAATACGATATCTTAATTTTGACGTGAGTGGTGTAGTATTTTCACACTATACCATATGTGAGGCAAGTATCACATAAGTAGTGTTAGATACCCACGTCCCACATTACATCCTAGATACCACATGACCTACCTGTGGTCAATTAAAAATTTAAGGGAAACTTCAGGATTTCATTGGATAATTTGTGAGTCGGGGTTTCAACCCAAGTATTTCTCTTTTTATATTTCTGTGGCACCTCTTCTGAAGACCTCAAACCAGACAGGTAGCCTGTTGGTTACCTTCGTGGTTATGGCAAACCTTTTCAGCCCTGTATTGCTCCTGTTATTGGAGTGTTACTTATACACTTGTATAATACATGTATTTTAGTTTTTAGGTAAATGCTTTATCTTGTTTCAGTCTGTGGCCATGCTGGGGCCAAATGGACCCCTGTACTTTTATTTTTCATTTTTTTTTAAGCCTTGTTCTTAATCTATCCATCTCTTTTGAACTGCAAGGTTACAGGGATGTAAACAAGCCAACACCAGCTGTCAAGTGCTTGTTGAACACTGTCTGTGTGTGTGTGTGTGTACACACACACACACACACACACAACGTGGGTTTCTTTCAGTTTCTATCTTCCAAATCCACTGACAAGCCTTTGGTCAGCCAGAGACAGTTGCCCAAGGTGCCACACAGTGGGACTGAACATGAAACCACGTGGTTGAGAAGCAAACCTCTTACCACACAGCCATGGCTATGCCTTATACACTTGCAGATAAGTGTTTCAAAACAGGATGTTGCAGAGAGATTTTTGTTTCAAACATGTTGTCATTGCGGATACGTCATTGTCTCATTACTGAGTGGTGGCCTGGACCTGCTAGAAATAAAAACCAACCCCCCTGCAGATAATACAGACGATATAGTTTGGTATACACATAATCTGAAATTACTCCCTTGGTAAGTCAAGGAAGGACTTCAGATTTCAAACACTTTCCTTAAAAGTTGTGATGGCCATGGGTAGCTGTCAGGTCTGCTGAAGCAAGGTCGACCTGGGGCTAAAATTTTACTATTTTTGTTGACTCCTCCCCCTTACATTGAGAGGTATTGTGTGCACTCCTTAATCACTTAGACAAGAGTATCTTGTCCTAAACATTAGCTACTCTCTCTTTTTTTCTCTCTTTAAATGGTGGTGGTGGTGGGAGGAGAGAAACATGCATGTCATTTGCTGTTGCTATGTTGACACTTGTTTCTTCAGCCATCCCAGACAACCATCTCTCTCTCCCTCTCCCCCTCCCCCCTCCCCCCAAGTCAGTATCTAGACGAAATTGGTTGGTGGTTTGAATGTTGGCTGTTATTTGACCAAACACACCTGGACCAGAAATGTCATCAGTTGATATACAAGAGTCAGTCAAATGTTTTCTTCTTATACAGAAACATTGCAAATTATCATCATCGTTATTTTTGAAGGTGGCGAACTGGCAGAATCGTTAGCACACTGGGCAAAATTCTTAGTCGTATTTCATCTGCTACATTCTAATTTCAGATTCCACCGAGGTTGACTTTGCTTTTCATCTGTTAGGATTTTATTCAACATATTCCCTTCAGATTCATACACTTATTCATACACTGTGGTCCTTCAGTTTTTGTAAGCCCTGTAAGAAAACTTGGGCCTCCAATCAGGCCTTTTGCAATACCCTTAAGGCCATGAACTTTTCAGCACCCCCTCTTATATGTTTACATGTATGTCTATATCTGTGTCAGTGGTTATATGATGTCATTAATGTTAACAATTTCCTGTTTCTTAATCCTTCTATTTCTTTGTCTCTCCTCTCTTTCCTCATCCCATTTGTGTATACTGATTACTGATGTGTAAACATGTCTGCATTTTGCTCTGTATATCCTGCTTTCACAAACACACTTTTATGCCCCCTCATCTATTACATAAAGCAACACCAGTTGTCCAGCAGTGGGGGGAGGGGACTTGCACACTCTTGCGCTCTCTCTCTTGTGTGTGTGTGTATATATATATATTTATTTATATATAATAAAGGGTAAAGACCCCCTTTCAGTTACAAATAATCATGGCATTGCACCTAGAAAATTCCTCTTTGAGGTACTGTGGAAGACCAGCAGCCTCCCCTCTCCATGCCACCAATGTTATCCAAGGGAAAGGCAAAGACTGATACAGCTTGGCACCAGTGACATTACAACTCATTTCTACAACTGAGTGAACTGGAACAATGGGAAAATAAAGTGCTTTGCCCAAGAACACTACAACCAGGTCTGGGAATCAAACTCGCAACCTTGATAGTAAGCCCAATGCTCTAACCACCATGTGCTAGGAAGGGCATCCGGCTGTAGAAACTTTTGTAGCCAATTCTTCTGACTGTTCTACTCCATTGTAAACTGACATTGAATGATGTTGGCACACACATGCTCCCATGCAGTTTCTGGTTACCAAATTCACTCACAAGGCATTGGCCCAGAGTCACAGAAGGCATTTTCCAAGGTACCCCAGTAGGACTAAACCAGGGGTCACCAAAGTATTTTCATGGTGGGCCAGATAAGAGCACAGTCTGTATAACCATTTTGTTCCAATACAATACCATGAATACACAAAAAAATAAAGGTAATCACATTTAATTCCCAAAAAGTTATCAAAGAAGGCGACATTTGCAATAAGATATATCACACCAAGTGCACACATGTCTGAATTTCATGAACTAAGCAGCAGAAAAGGTTAGAGATTTGCGAAACTGGTGTTTAGCTTTTATGATATTGATATTTGCTTTGGAATTGGCGCATCCAACCAAGAGAATTGCTTTGAAATGCTCATCAGTCAGTCTCTTTCTATATTCTGACTTCACATTCTTCATCATTGAAAATATTTGCTCAGAGACACAAGTTGTTCCAGACACTGATGTCATGCCAGAGGCAAATGAACCCTCATTGTAGGCATTTACACAAAGGGTACAGTGCAGAGGTGGGTTGGATGAACTGACCTCACAGGCTGCAGTTTGGTGACCCCTGGACTAAACTAAAACCATGTGATTGCAAAGTGGGCTTCTTGGCCATTCTTGAACCCCTTGTTCTGATGCTTTTGTAATGCTGTCTCCAACCCCCTTTTATCAAACAGCATTCCACAAACAACTCACTGCTCCAGGTTTTGCAAATTAACCCTTTAGTATTTAAATGAACCACATCTGGTTAAAATATTCCATCTGTTTTATGTTCAAACTGATCTGATCCTGGCTCCTACGCTACAATGATATTCTAAAAACAAACAATCACATCATCGAAATCTCAAGGATATGAGATAATGCATGATTAATTCAAAAACAATGTAAATAAATAAGCAATTCTCTTGATAAAATAATCTGAATGTTAAAGGGTTAAAGAAAATAAGAATTGGGAATTTGACTGGCACTCCAGTGGCCCCAGTGATGAGGGTTCCAGTTGATCCGATCAATGGAACAGCCTGCTTGTGAAATTCACAAGCAAGTGGTTGAGTATTCCACAGACACACATATATTCTGAACGTTCTAAGGGAGATTCTGCAGGACACAGAATGTGATAAGGTTGGCCCCTTGAAATAGAGGTTCTACTCATTTTTGCCATCTGAGTGAACTTGGAGCAATGTGAAGTAAAGTGTCTTGCTTAAGAACACTATTTTGCTAGAAATCGAATTTGTACTCGTAAGAGTGGGAGCTGAATACTCCAACCATGACAGCATCACTAAAAAATTGAAATAGAATTCAGTCGGAGAGAAAACAAAATTTTTAATCAAAATTCAATTTTTAATCTTGATTGAATTTTTAATTAAAAATGCAGTGAGGAAGGAGTCTTTCATTAATTAGTTTTATATTAATTCTTGGGTCTGATATTCTAATGCACCAGTAACTTCACCGTAATCAAAGAGGGAGGCGTATTGCTCAACCTGCTAGAAATAACAGCCAGATCTCAATCACACCTCTAATTTTAAGAAAGTGGCTGGACACATGGGATAGTTTCTGCACCCATAAAGCTTTTCTTTCTCCCTCCAATGTTGAACATGAAATTTTAAATATTCAAAATATTCTTAGAGTAAAGATCAAAATTTGTCCAACCCTTTTTCCAGTTCTGACTAGGGTTACATCAATGTAGCTGACTGCTCCCTCTACCCAAATTTCTTGCTTGGGGCCTCTCAAAGAAATCATTTTTAGAGCTGGTTTGGCATTGGCTTTTCAAAATGGCCACAACCACTTCAGATCAGGACAGAGAGAGCCCTTCTGTCTCTCATTCAATTTCTAGTTCTTTATGATATGTGGTTTGTGCCTGATCAATATGTTTAAGGTATTTCTCAGCACACAAGACTATTATTGGTACATATAAAATGTGTATTGTGTCTATTAAATATTTATCTCTCACCAGATGGGGCTACTTACCACTCAGCCAACCACATGGTTCTGGGTTCATTCCGACTGTATAAAAAATCTCTACTTGATCTTGTAGAAATAGCAGTCAAATCTTCCTACTGCCTTAACACAAAAAAAAAAATGATAAAATTAAAGAGGGTACTACTCTTAAAGAATACATGGAGATGGTCATGGTTTGATTGGAACTGACATAGAATTAAATAGCAAATTAGGCTGATTTCCATAAACGCAGAATCCTACATGTTTACACCTCAACTATGTACGAGTTGTAATGCATGTTTTGCATAACTTTCGGCAAAGTCTGGTTACACAAGTTTCCTTTCCACAAATGTCTGGTTACGCAAGTTTCCTCTTATGCCCACCCCCACCTTCCCACAGTTCCTTTACACTCTTTCTTCCTCTCTTCCTCTCTCTCTCTCTTTCTCTGCAGTCATTTCATTCACTTGTTTATTGGTTGTGACATGTAACAATACAGCCGGCCTACGTGGACAATAAAACAAGAATCCAGCTGGTCACATTGTTGGCAGGAGCAGGCTGGTCCTTTTGTTGCCCAGTACAATACTGACTGCTTGCCTACTGAATCAATTATGCAACAGGAGACTGTGTGTATATATATATAGACACACACACATGTATAATGCTATATATATATACACACACACACATACACATACATACATGGCCTCATGGAAAGCAGACCAGGTGTGGTTCGCATACACTCTGATAATGTTATTCTTTGCCATTCCCATCCCAGTATGTTGAACCTTAATCCTCTTGCTGTTGTTTAGCCCTGGGTCAGAAATGGAAAAAGAGACCCTATGGTGAAAGTGATCAAATCTGTTCTGACCACGATCTTTCCCTTTTTCTAAAGCGATTGACTGAGATTTGAAGGAGATTTTCATTATAGATAATTAGTCCTCGTTACATGCAACTGGTTAGTGTTGTCAATGAATGTATTGCTGGAAACACTTGTTCATCTCTTTTGTAAATGAAGGTATTTGCAATGTCGCAGGACTTATTTCTCTGTAGTAACTCTTAAATTCCTGTAAGACAGTATCACATTGGACTGTATTGGTGTTGGTCAGCCAGTTCTGAAACCCATTGTATCACAAGAGTCCTACCAACCTTGTTAACATTCATCATGAAGAAAGGGAGCATCTCTGTTCTGTTACAGATTCATTATAGGACTGGCTTTTTCACTTAGAAAATTTTTTAACATTTTCAAAAATCCCCAACTCTGCTGTCACTGAAAAATCTAAAACTGCCAAGTTAGCCAAATATCAAAACACTTTGGTCCTTGCAGTTGATTGTTTTTTGGTGTGGGTGAGGCAATGAACTCAGTTTTATAATGTAGACACAGGCAGGGCCGTGTGGTTAAGAAGCTCACATCCAAATGTAACCTGGGATTCAGTCTCACTGATTGGCATCTTGGGCAAGTGTCTTCTACCATAACCTCAGGCCAATTAAAGGCATGTGAATGGATTTGGTAGACAGAAATTGAAAGAAGCCTCTTTGTGTGTGTGTAGTTTTGTGATGCGATGGTTTAAAGTAAGCATTACTGCTGTCATACAAGAAATGTTTCCAGTCTTCTATGGAAAAAACATGTCTGGTCATGGGGAAATATTACCGAACTGGGAAACTGGTGTAGTTTGGTGACAAGAAGGGCATCCAGCCATAGAAAATTTGCCTCGACAAATTCCGTCTGACTTTATACTATGGGAAAATCAATGTTAATTGATGAACATCATATGGTGTTTGGAGATAAGAAATGATTGCTACACACCCTCACATTCTCTCTCTCTCTCACTTTGAGCTATGAGGCTTGAGTCTGTAGCTGTTTGCAAGGCAGTGAGGTACTGAATATTATTAAGTTTCCAGTTGTCAGCGTTGCCATCCAGTTGTCTCTGATGGAGAGGAAGAAAGGGCAATGTATGGCAGCAGTTCTTGCAATACCAGACATGTTAAGGAGTTTTTGATATCTCTGCCAGTTACCGATTATTTATTTGTTTTTACTGGTTTCTGTCTTTGAACTGCGACCATACTGGGGCATTGCTTTGATAGATTTTTAGCTGATCATAGCAACCCCAATATTTATTCTTCTGTTTGCTATCTTAATCTCTAATTGTTGTAATATTGTGGTGATATGAAGGTACATGGTTCATTGGTTACAGTATCAGACTCACAATCCTGAGGTTGTAAGTTCGAAACCTAGATTGGGCTGCGTGTTGTGTTCTTGAGCAAGATACTTTATTTCATGTTGCTCTAGTTCACTCAACTGTAGAAATGAGCTGCGACATCACTGGTGCCAAGCTGTATCGGCCCCTTTGCCTTTCCCTTGGATAACATCAGTGGTGGAGAAAGGAGAGGCTGGTATGCATGAGCGACAGCTAGTCTTCCATTAACAACCTTACCTTGACTTGTGCCTCGGTAGGTAACTTTGTAGGTGCAATCCCATGGTCATTCTTTACTGAAGTGGGTCTTTATTCCTTGTGGCACTATATAAACACTGGTGTTTCATTGTCAACAATATAAACTTGTTAACAGTTCAATTATGTTTGAGGCATATTTATACCCCTAAGAAAACCATTCACCATTTTGTCAAAATTTTGGGGGGAAGGGGGCTAGTCAATTACATCAACCCCAGTGCATAACTGGTACCTATTTCATTGACCCTGAAAGGATGAAAGGCAAAGTTCACCTCGCAGAATTTGAACTCAGAATGTTGTGGCACATGAAATACTGCTAAGCACTTCGCCCGGTGTGCTAATGATTCTGCCAGCTTGCCGCCTTAGCTTCTTAAATAAGGACTATTCTATAGAGCAGGGTTCTTAACTGAGGCCCAGATGACCTTTGTGGTTCCAGATAAAATTTTGTTATTGAAGCTTAGGTGTAATAAATTTGAAATATTAATATTTCTAAGTCTCTCCAAAGGAGACTACGACAGCAGTACTGGATATTAATAGTTATCGCCAAGCTAACATGGCAGTCCAGAGGAATAGGACGAATGCTGCCGTTGATTAGCACCAAGAGGCCATCGCCTCTAACTAACTATGTGACACACAAACTAGCTATTAATATGTAATAAATTAATTATACTTCTATAAACTCAGCATATTTGATTATTAAAAGCCTGATTTTTTTATACATCAAATGGTTAGAAGGCTCCATCTGTGTAAAATGGAAATCAAAGTGATCCATATGTAAAAAATGGTTGAGAAACACTACTAAAGAGCTTCTGCTGCTGCTAATAGCAGGGTGTTATTGGAATCGGTGACAGGTCTGCAGTTGCTTGTAATAGCAGCCAAACATTACATCAATATTCTATCATCTTAAAAGGGAAGGATATAAAATGTCTGAAGTAAGAAATGGGATGGTTGTTATAGGGTGTCTCACCTCCACATTTAGCCAAAATCTAATTTATATCTAGTTTGTCAGCTTCATGGACTGGTCCTACACCCACTGACCCCAGAATTAAAGTGACCAGACAGTGTGCAACATGAGTCATTCTGAACCTTATGGTGATACCTCAGATTATGGGTATTTTGGTTTATGAATGAGGACAGCTGCGTAAAGAAGTGCTGATTTCTGTGGAGGGAACCTGTGGAAGAGGCAGACCCAGGAAGACATGGGATGTGGTGGTGAAGCATGATGATCTTTGGATGTTGAGCCTCATGGAGGTAATGACAAGTGACTGAGACCTTTGGTGATTTGCTGTGCTTTAGAAGACACATCAAACTAAGTGAAATCATAGTTCTGGTCAGTGCCTGCGACATGTAAAATGCGTCCATGCCGGTGACCCGTAAAACATGCCAGTGCTGCTGACCTGTAAAACCCGCCCGTACCAGTGACCCATAAAACCTGCCAGTGATACAAAGGTACCCAGTATACTCTGAAGTGGTTAGTGTTAAGAAAGGCATCCAGCCATAGAAACCAAGTTAGAACTGATTGGAGCTTGGTGTAACTCTCCAGCTTGCTAGTTCCATTTTCACCCTTGCTAGCATGGGAAACAGACATTGAATGATGAAGTAGGATACACAAACTTCCCAACAATAACAGGTTACCTACCATTCTTATTTCTTTACTACCCACAAGGGGCTACACACAGAGGGGATAAACAAGGGCAAACGGATTAAGTCGATTATATCAACCCCAGTGCATAACTGGTACTTATTTAATCACCCCCCACCCCCCAGGATGAAAGGCAAAATCAATCTTGGTAGAATTTGAACTCAGAGTGTAGTGGCAGACTAAATATAACTAAACATTTTGCTCAGCGTGCTGATGATTCTTATTTCTTTACTGCCCACGAGGGGCTACACACAGAGGGGAAAAACAAGGACAGACAAACGGATTAAGTCGATTATATCGATCCCAGTGCCTAACTGGTACTTATTAAATCGACCCCGAAAGGATGAAAGGCAAAGTTGACCTCGGCAGAATTTCAACTCAGAATGTAGTGACAGATGAAATACTGCTAAGCATTTTGCCCAGCGTGCTAACGGTTCTGCCAGCTCACTGCCTTAATAATAATAATAATAATAATAATGGTTTCAAATTTGGCCACAAGGGCAGCAATTTTGGGGGCGGGGATGAGTCAATTACAACTGATAATTTACTGACCCTGAAAGGACGAAAGGCAAAGTAGATATCAGCAGAATTTGAGCTCAGAAGATAGCGACAGGCAAAATACTGCTGACAACTCTGACAGGTCGCTGCCTTCAATAATAATAATAATAACAATAATAAGCCTTTCTACTGGAAGCACAAGGCCTCAAGTCGATTACATCTACCCCAGTGTGTAACTGGTACTTATTTAATCACCCCCCACCCCCCAGGATGAAAGGCAAAATCAATCCTGGTAGAATTTGAACTCAGAATGTAGTGGCAGACTAAATACCACTAAGCACTTCGCCCGGCATGCTAACATTTCTGCCAGCTTGCCACCTTAAGGCTAGCTACCATGCTGCCATAGCTTTTACCTCAGACTGTTTGTGTTTGTCTAAAGCCTGTCTGTTTATGACCATCCCATAGACATAGATTTGTTTGCTAAGTATTAAAGAGTTAAGCAGGAAGTTCTGTTCTGTGGAGTGGGCCAGGGCCATCCTACCACATTTTGGTCACAGATAAAGCACTGTTTAAGAAGAGACAGTCTGCTGTTTGTCCTACAAGTAGTCTTCACACCATCTGTGCCTTTCTTTTTTCCACTTTCCACCAAACCATTATTATGGCAAATGGAAGAAAGATAACAACAAACCAGAGAACCGGTTTAATATAATGGTCTGCATCTGTTTAGTATTGGGAGACAGGAAATAAAATAAATTCCATCCCCTATGAATGCCAAGTACCAAAACCTAAAAAGGCATATAACAAAAAAAAAAATTTAGTTTTTGGTCTCCCCCCCCCCACTATTTTTCTGTCACCATGAAGAATTGGTATGTGTACATACGTTAGTCAATCTGTGTGTGTTATGTTCCTAGTATCTACAAGCTTCCAAAATATACTAAGGCTATACAAATAAACAACCCTCTACTAACATGTCTTGTAACACTCTTGTGAAAACATAATAGGGCAAAGTTTTTTTTATTATACTTTTTTTTTATAGTATACTTGAGAAATTTGGTTTGTAATGTAGATATACAAATACACACTAAGTTTTTTTGTATCTTCATACTCACTCACTTTGTGTTTTTGCCTATAAATTTACACACACACACACACACTAGCTTATGCACTCACTCACACTTGCTCTCTTGCTCAGTCTTTCTCACACACACACACACACACACACACTTGCTCTCTCTCTCTCACACACACACACACACATTGTATGAGTGGTTTTGCAGCTTTGTGATAATTATCAAGTCCTTTCCTTGTTTTAAACTGAAGAACCACAGCACATCCTAAACACTTGAGTATTTCAGGAAGCTGTGTAAAAGTAAGATAAAAGGTCAGTTTGTAGTGTTAAAAACAATACTGCTGTTACCATCACCACCACAACTACTACTACTACTGCTACTAGTAGTGGTGGTGGTTGTACAGGTTGTACAGTGGTGACTACTAACCTCCTAAATTGGTTGCTTGATGAAAATGTCTTTCATACTAATTTTGTAATAGTAAATGAATCTTGTATGATTGTTTCTCCGTTTCGGTTGTTTGTGTTGGCAGTTTTGACTCTTCCCTTGTAAAGCTGTGTGATGTCTACCTTCGACCTATTGACTAAGGAAAATAATCTGCATATAAACAAAAGAAAAAACATGAAATATGCAGTGCAAAAAAACGAAAAGAAAATGTTCATTAACACGGCTTTGAGTTAATTTTGAAAAATCTTGCCTCTCACAATATGGCCCCAGCAGACAAAATGGAGGTGGTGTTCTAGAGCAGAGGTTCTCAACTGGGGTCTATATGTACACTCAGGGTCCATATAAGATTTTTGGGGGTCCACAGATGCAATATAGTAAACTGAGAATCTATGGTTATTTTTCAGGGGCCTTGAAAAAAAAAAAAAAAAAAGCTGCTTCAGACAAGTTCATGCAATAAATTGGTCATGCTCCTACAATTCACAAAATACTTTAACAATTTTTATACAATTCTTAATAAAATTATAAAAATACAAAAGGATTTTTTAAACATCGAATGGTTATGCCAGTCCACCCATGTAAAATAGGGATCAAGAGTCCATAGGTAAAAAAAATAAAATGGTTGAGAACCCCTGTTCTGGAGGGAGATGAGCTGGAACGGTCACAAGGCTCACACTAGCAGACAACCATCTCTGCCTTCATAGTGATGAGCAGGTATATGGACCAGGGAGGCCAAGAGCACTGGAGGTTTCCGCTGCCACAGGCTCAGCCTTAAACCTGTTGGAGAGTAGCCAATACCTTGAGACTTTGCTTTTCTTGACCGGACAAGTAGCAAAACTTGGGCTTGTGGCTGACAACACTAAGTTGCTGCTGTAGGTGTCACAGTGTGGCATCCTGTATGAGGGGTTCTACTGCCACGGGACAGAAAAATTGTCATCCCAACTATGTTGCCTTAGACTCTTTTTTTTTTTTTTATATATATATAAAAAGACTTGCAGGAATGGCTGTGTGGTTGTCAAACGATGTTGGGGGGACAAACACAGACACACACACATACATATATATATATATGACGGGCTTCTTTGAGTTTCCGTCTACCAAATCCACTCACAAGTCTTTGGTCGGCCTGAGGCTATAATAGAAGACACTTGCCCAAGGTGCCACACAGTGGGATTGGACTCGGAACCATGTGGTTGGTAAGCAAGCTACTTACCACACAGCCACTCCTGCGCCTATTTTGTTACCATATTTTTATTGAAATACTCTGCCTTTGTTTCAATTAATTATGAAAATAAATTTATGATAAAATAGCTGTCATTATCAATCTGATGTTTGGGGCATAAATTAGCCTGAAATTTTGATGGAAGGTTTTTTTTAGATAACTTTAAAGCAGGAAGTTTGTATCATAAGAACTAGGGACAGTTTCAGGAGGGGTTGGTCACAAAAGGGTGAAAGAGATAAAGGACTGCAACATGTGACAGTGATTAAGATAAAGACCTCACCTATGCAACCTATAGTGGAGCAATGTGGTGGAGAAGGCCAATTCAACCCCTGCGGAATTGGCAACACAGGGGTAACATATAACAATAATGACTGGAGTTATTATTTTTAACATGGTTTTCCATGTTAGCAGTGGTTGTTTAGCTCTAAGTCAACTCCAACCAGGACCACCCCATTTGATATTCATGACTACATTATTTAGGATGCCTCTCTATTTTCAGAATGCCAGTGCATGATTTAATGGGAGCATATGCATTTGAAGCACTCCTGTATAGATTGTTTAACCCTAGTTCAGCTGTTATCAAGTGGTCCTGTTATCAAAAAAGGCATTCCATCCATGAACATCCTGTTTTGTTTTCAGGCAGTATACCTTGAATTGCTCTACTGAATCTGTCTTTTTTTATTATTTAAGACAGTAAAATGTGATTAGAGGGAGATTTGGCTGCTATCTCTAGAGGTTGAGGAGTGACTACTTGACTTCCTTGTTGAATTACAAAGGTCTCAATAGTATAGCTTAACTTGTCCCGACATCTCAACTAGGACTTGTATAGGGGTGCCTTTGTTGCATTTGCCTTGAACGTTTTTAGACCTGGCTGAGTTCAACCTCTTCTTCTTGGCTTGACCACAGCTGATTTCATGAAGGTAGAAAAAGAGGTGGGGAAACATACTTGACCTTGGCATAGTTTGAACCCATATATAAAGTTGAAACATTTATCGAAAACCACATATTCCGCATACCCGAACTCTTTGCAATACCAGTTACTGCCTCCCCACCAACCACCACCACTTGCACCCCACATTCTCTCCCACACACTGCATTCATGGTTCACTACATTTGCTGTTCACCTCCTTTGTATCCCCCCCCTCTACTGTCATATCATTCCCAACATCCCTTTGTACCTTTATATCCCCCTCCACACTTGAGTTACTCATCCGTGACAGTTGTTAATCTATCCTTTTCCACTAGTATGAGTTACTCATCCGTGACGGTTGACAATCTATCCACCACCCTGGCAACTCTCTCAGCTGACCTTAAAATATAGAAATGATGTTTTATGAAGCTATCTATGCCATATGTCGGAAACTTAATTATTTGTAATTAATCTATAAATAATAATTAATCTAATCTTTGTTTCTGTAATTTGTAGGTCGTGAAAACAATTGGTCTTCGAGAAATTTGGTTCTTTGGTCTCCAATATAAAGACAGCAAAGGGTTTTGTACCTGGTTGAAACTTAGCAAGAAGGTAAGTTTTCAGTTCTCATGTTACCTTTGTTCTGCACCCCACCCCAGCCTGTTCTGATTGAGCAAACCAGTCATACCTGGCCCACATATTGTGTTTTATGTTCAAGCTGGCCAGATCTGGCTTCTCGCACTTACCCTACAATGTCATTCTAAAAACAACCACATTATTGACATCTCAAATCTATGAGATAGTGTCATCATTTAACGTCCGTCTCCCGTACTGGCGTGGGTTGGACGGTTTGACAGGAGCTGGTAAGCCAGAGGACTTTGCCAAACTCCACTGTCTGCTTTGGCATGGCTTTTACAGCTGAAGCAGACATTGGAGCTTGGTGCCGTCATCTGGCTTACCAGTTCTTGACAAACCATCTGACCAAAATTCAAAATGATCTGAATGAAGGGTTAAACTCATTATAGCTGTGACTCTTTACTCTTTTACTTGTTTCAGTCATTTGACTGTGGCCATGCTAGAGCACAGCCTTTAGTTGAGCAAATTGACCCCAGGACTTATTCTTTGTAAGCCTAGTACTTATTCTATCGGTCTCTTTTGCCGAACCACTAAGTTACAGCGATGTAAGCACACCAGCATCGGTTGCCGGCTGAGACAGAGGGCATGTCAGTACCAGCGCTTGCGATGGATAACTATGAGGTGGAAGGCTACGGGCTGATGCATTTTTTATTTGCATTGCAAACTTCTTGATGTGAACTCAAGTGTTGAAAAAAATTTTGTTGCATCTCAGGAGAGTTGTTTTTCCTATAACAAATACACACAACTAGTTCTACTTCATATCTTCATTATTTATTATTCATCAATGGATAACTATTTTAATCAACTAATTGATTGATTGGTTAATCATTTGTGCTTGTGAGGAAAGAACTTTGACAAACCTTACCGATTAATAGATTGACTGAATGTTTAATCCATCGATTAGTTGATTAAATAACTAACCAATTGTTGAATAATAATGAAGTGAAATAGAACTGGTGTGTGTGTGTGCTTATTAGCGTAATGACCCTTCCAAGATTTCTTTTTCTTGTAATGATTCCTTTTTGGAACAGAAATAAGTGATAGAAAAGATAAGTTTTGTAACCCTTTACTACAGAGAATTCCTCAGTTCCTTCAAAATGAAAATCAAGGTAAGTCTGCAGAACCCTTTGACTGATGCTGTCCCCCATGATATTGTATCATACAGGAAATTAAAAAGTTTAAATACCAAGTTGTTCCCCCCCCCCTTTTTTTTTTAAAGTTTTACCAACAGATCAATTAAGACTGTGTTAACTTCCCCCCATCCCCCGATATGACATATGCTACAAATATGTTAATATTTGGTTTATTTCTCACCTTGGGTGTGATGTGTGACCAACCTTGATCATGCTCTCCACCATTTTAATTGATCCCTCCAGAACCACTAGATTAAGTACCTGCTTTTTAGTCGCGTGATCATTCCAGCTATGTATGTATAACTGGGACCACACTGTTCAGTGTGTCCTTCCTTTAGAACAATAGATTTTGATTTGAGATAACTTGGCTGCTATATCTAGCAGGTTGATTGACTGAGTAGCAGATTCTTCTAACATATGACCAGGGCAAGGTTTTCTCCTTTCTCTCTCCATTTAGGAACTGATAGTCTTGTTTACATCCACTTATCTGTCTTTAACTTGTAGCAGGTATTATCTCCCTTGGCTTAGTCTCGACTAATTCTGGGGATACAAGAACATGTCAAAGCCTTATAAAGTGTATTGAACAACCATTTGATAGATATTGAGCAGCTCAGATGCAGTGTGCTGAGTGTATTTATTTAGGCTGAACACCAAATTCTAATTCTTTACTGCTTCAATACCTCAGCTGGCTGTCAAGATAAACATAGCATACCAAATCTAAAGAATGTTATCAGGACAATCTCTGATTTCACGGTGTTAAGTGGCTGCCATCCAAATACCATTCCTTAAGTCAGTTGGGACTGGTGGAAATATTTACAGAAATGCTTTAAAAAAAAAAATTTTTTTTTAAATTTGCAACATGGCTGTAGTATGTCGTTTAACCCGTTAGTGCTCAGATTAATTAACCTGTAATGCTTAATTGTTCACATTATTTTGAATTATTCAGGTTCAAGAGGAGTGGCCACAATATTCGCTTGTAACTTTAATTCTATACATGCAGATTTTAAATTTTGTCAGTGAGCACTTATATACCAGTGGTTTATAGTTATGTAATTTTAGCTGATCTTTCCAGATAAATTTAACAGGTGTAAAAGCAATAGCATGGGTAAACACTAAAATTGAAATTCCTGATGCATCTTACCTGTTTGATTTACTAAAGTTATTCCAGATGTCAACTGCCAACAATTTTGCCACTTTTCAAAGATGAGGTACATTAGTTTGAATTAATTAAAATACAGGTGTAATTGGTACAAGATTTTATTCTTTCTCCATTTTTCATTCAAATATTTTCATTGAAAATTAAGTACAACTAGCCAATGTACTCTTATACAATGTACTCTTATACAATTTAATGAATACATTCACATAACTGAATGCCTCTAATAGAAAAGAAAAGCTTATTTATAGGTGAAAAAGAAAAGCTTATTTATAGGTGAGACAAAGGTGAATACAGGTGTGTAACATACTGAAAATTAATATGTATTTCTTACTTTCACATATTTATAATAAAATGAAAGGAATGTATGATAATATTACTATCAAAAAACAAAATAGTTACATATTTCTGTCGTGAAACTGTTCAAAGCACCCTTTACACAGGGGCACTTTGCAAAATGAACACGTATATGAGGTCTCGACCTGATATCTTTTCGCAGTTTTTCTTTTTTGCAGCGAACACAGTCTGCAAACTTTTTTCCTTCCATTTATTTTTACCACTTTATGGAAGTCAATATTTTCTCTGTTGACATCCACTTCAGTTAATTTTACTTTTTTCTCCCAGTTCTATGTTTTCTGGAAGAAAAGCCCTCATGTAACTGAGATGCAATGTCAACCCGAAATTTCAAGTGGTTGTAGTCCTTTGGTGGTGGAGGTATCTTGTGGCTTTTTACATAAACAATATATGAATTAATTGAAATCACCTGACCTGGTGGTGCTGGAGATTTATCTCCCCACTATCGATAGAAAACAATTTTGCATCAAAAGCCAATATGAAGGTTTCTCTCGTAACTACTGTAGTATCACGTGATCACATGACTGACCAGACTATCAGATGTTGTTACACATCGCTGGTCACAATGTGCTTTGCATTGTTTTAGCCTTCAAATGATGCCACCCTGCTGGTTAGGGGAGCAGGCCAACAGTCCTCACTGGAGAAATATGAAATGAAGTGTTTTGCTCAAGAACACAACACACCACCCAATCAGGGAATTGAACCCACGATCTAGCAATTGTGGGTGCAACAGCCTAACCACTAGGTCACATGCCTTCACAGTATAGTTTGTTCCAGCAGAACATCCACACTTAAGCAGGGTTCAATATTTATTTTTGGTATTAAAACTGCCTCTGTCGATGATATGTATATATATATATATATATATATATATATATATATATATATATATATATATATATATATATATATATATATATATATATATATATATACACACACACACACACATATACACAGGCTTCTTTCCGAGATCACAAGTTCTCTTCCTAATTTACCCAAATAACACCAAATAGTTTTAAAATGATATTGTTTCATGGTTGGAATATTTGAAGTAAAATTAATTATAATGATCAGTAAATAATACAATTTGTCTGTGTTGTTTGTTAAGCTCAGGCATCTTTGTATTTTTTTCCTTCTGCTTGCTTGTGGCATGCTGAGGGGTGTGAATCCTTATCCAAAACATCTAGCCTCACAACATAGCAATGTAAACATGAATGATGGTTAGTGTGTTCTGGGTAGCTAGGCATTGTGGATGGTTGCAGCGGAGTGCTTGTATCCTTAAGAAGAATCCTTGATCACTGAACTATGTTGTCTCCGATCACAATTGAGCATAGTATTATCCCAGATCAATGACAAATGAATCGGTGATGTGCTTTGGACTACGTGGATGAAAGGACTTTTTTTAAGACAATAGAGAGTGCTTTGAGACTTGACTATTTCTAGCAAGCTAAGTGGCCATGTAGAGGGTTCTTTTCTCATTGGTCACTAGCTGATGTAATTGTACGGTTTGTTAAATTGACAGTGTTGATAGCCATTCATTATTTGTTCCGACTGAGGTCATCCTTATTTTTTGTCCATTCAGGGATGTTAGAATAAAGTTACCAGTCCTGGGTGATATAGGTTGGGACACATGCTCTATGTCCTTCTATCCAACGTTCTTTTCTACTCGAGGCACAAGGCCTGAAATTTTTTGGGAGGTGGCCAGTCGATAAGATCGACTCTACTATGCAGCTGGTACTTTAATTTATCAATCCCGTAAGGATGAAAGGCAAAGTCTACCTTGGCTGAATTTGAACTCAGAACATAAAGACATATGAAATACTGCTAAGCATTTTGCCCGGCATACCAATATTTCTACCAGCTTGCTGCCTTCTATCTCCTGATTCCGTCTGCTTGCTGCAATTTAATATAACCACCCTTTCAGTGTGGCACTGGCTCTCCTTTGGACAATGACCTACCTGCCTGACTGGATTGTCAGGTCTCCAGTTCTTCTCAATCACCATTTCAGTATGGTGCTGGCAGTATTCTGGAGAATGATTTACCTGCCTGAATGGATTGCCAGGCATCCAATTCTTTATTTTCCAGGTACTGAATCTATCAGGATTCCTACTATCTTCTTGCAGGTACGTCAGGTATTGGCTGTGTTAACATTTAAAATTACTGTCAACCTGTTGGAATCGGTTCCCAGTTTGTCTGCTACACAAGTCACTGCCAGTCTCTGACATTTGTGGTGGAACCAGTTGGTGTCTGAATAAAGCAAACAACAAAATTCACCTGAAATATATTCTGTGGATTGCTGCTGTTGTTGTTGTTGTTGTGAAGACTTGTGGTCAAGTGGTTGGGGTATGGAACTTGCAATTCTAAGGTTGTTAGTTTGCTTTCTGGTGGTATATTGTGCCCTTGAGCAAGACTCTTTATTTCATGTTGCTCAGGTCCACTCTCTCCTTCTCTCTCCACTTCCAGCAAGTTGAGTGACTGCCTAGGTCCTTCGTTGTTTCATAAATTACTCGGACTAGGTTTTTAATTTTGTACAATTGATTCGAAATGGGACTTATTGATGAAAATGGAGCAAGGAGGTAGTGGCTACGGTTAGGTTGGAGGAGAAAAAATTAAAAAAGCAAACAATTATACAAAGCCTAAAGAAAATGCCTGACTTTATGGAGTCTCTTTCCCCCTTTCCCCCCTCTCTCCCCACCTCTCTTGCTAAACATGATGGTGACATCACTCAGTGTTGTTAAAGTGTGTATTTCTTCCTGTGCATGACACACATTTGCATACAACAGTAATGTTTGTTTGCCTCTTATCATCGTTAAGGGCTAATTACAGCACTGACTGGGTACAAAATTAACAACGTGCTCTTTAAGCGGTCATAAATATTACTGACTCCATAACAGCATTTCTTAATGACCACAACACACACAAAAAACAACCAACTATTGGTTACCCAAATATTAATTCTGGAATAGCAGTTGGTAGTCTTTACTTAGGTCTGATCTTACTGTCATCTTCATCTCAATTAACCCAGCTGCTTATCAAGCTGACCTTTCAACAAAGGCTTTCCACCTATGACTATCGCATTTTATTTTTAGATATACTGTATATACTTGCGGAAAAGTCACCCCCTTAATTTGGGGGGGGGGGGGTTGTCAAAGTAGGTATTTGTGGTTGAAATACTGATACGTTATGCTATAATCTAGGGAGTCACATGGCTCTTTTTTTAATATAAACTCTCTTTCTACAGATCTGTTTTCATGTTCTACATAATCCACTACATTTCCATATTAACCCTTTTGTTACTAACCCAACCAAAACCGGCTCTGCAGTAAAATGTTTTGTTTTCGTAAGGTTTGAATTAAAATCTTCGATCAAACGTTAGTCACAATTTATGTTCCTCACACTAACTGAATGATAACTAAGTTATTTTACTAAATTCTTTGTTATATTTAAAATAACTGAAAGAAACACAGAGCATCTCAAAAGAAATACAGTAACGAAAGGGTTAAAGCCTCCATCATAACTCTTTCTCTTACTCGTAATTAGGGTTTGCAATAAGTAAAATGTTTAAACTAAAAGTCTGGATGGGTGAACTGATGTTGTCAAAAAGCCAATACACGAACTTCCAGTTTCTGCTTTCTAGTAAACAGATGTCACAAAAATGTTTCCATAACTTGAAAACTAAAAAGCCCAGCACCAGGGTACGCACCTGGTCTATCAATACTCTACCATCAACTTCAGATCCCTGTGATGTCGAGTGGATAGGTCACACCCTTGCTTTTTATTGAAATTATTGGTAAAAAATGTGCGAGTATATATGGTACTATATAGCTAGGGCTACATTACCTGTGGTCACATCATCTTTACAGGTGAATCTACATTACTCTTTTATTCCTTTACTTGTTTGTCATTTGACTGTGGCCATGCTGGAGCACTGCCTCAAAGGGTTCTTTTGTCAAACAAGTCGAACCCAGATTGGCAATTGGAAGTTCCATCTTGGTGTAGAAGAAATATGAATGAAAATGGAACACGTTGAGGTGTGGTTTGTTGCAACCTCTGTTCAGATGATTGGTTCAGATGATTGGTTAAATGTTTGACATCTTATATTCATGGTTCTTGTGTAAGTCTGTGTGTGTAGATTGATAATCTTAATTTACATTGATAATCTTAATCTTTTACAGGTGACTAGCCAGGATGTCAGGAAAGAAACCCCTCTCGATTTCCAATTCAGAGCCAAATTTTTCCCTGAAGACGTGGCTGAGGAGTTGATACAAGAAGTTACTCTGGTAAGTTATGTGAATATTCTCAGAGTTTACCATTCTCGAAGCAGGTTTCAAAACTGCTGAATGGATCATGATCAAACCCAAAGGGGGGATTGTTTTCCTATTCTAAATTCATTTGAAAATTGACATTTATAGAGCTAGCAAGGCATTGGCCTAATGTCTGGCAGAGCAAGATACCCCCATCTCATTCATATTTGCCAGATGAAATAACACAATTCATAGCTAACCTATATTCTAGTATGTTCTGTTTTACTGGTTTGTCATTAGACTGTGGCCATGCTGGGGCATCGCCATTGAGGGGAGGTTTTTAGCCAATCACGTTGACCCCCAGAATACTTATTTCGCTTCAGTCTGCTTCGTATTTCAAGGATTTCTTTTTGTTGGACTGACTGCTAAGTTGCTGGGTTTTTTAAATGCTACAAACATAAAAACAAGGCATTTCTCCAGTATGGGCGTAGTACAATGACTGAAGTAAGTAAAAGATACAACTTCATATATGCATGTGCAATTGCATTCACAGCTTCTGCACAGTTTCCATCTTTGAGGTGCTGGTGTGACTGTGTGGTTAAGAAGTTTGCTTCCCAACTAGTTGGTTCTGAGTTCAGTCCCACAGTTTGGCACATTTGGTAAGTGTCACCTCTGCTATATCTTTGGGCCAAGCAAAGCCTTGTTAATGGATGTAGTGGATGGAAACTGTTTGTGCGTGTGTATTACTGTCTCTTAATCATGACATCATGTAATAGTTGTAAACGAGTCTCCCTGTCATACAAGCAGTGTTCTTCATTTCCAGTCAGCCAAGACATGTTTGGCCATGTGGGAAATATTACCTTACTTGGAAACACACGAGGGTTGACAACAAGAAGGGCATCCAGCCATGGAAAATCTGCTTCAATGGACTCTGTCCAGTTCATGAGAGCCTGGGAAAGAAAGCGTTAAAACGGTGATGGTGAAATTCCACTGATGAGGCATTTGTCATAGCAGACACTTGGCCTAAGGTGCCACACAGTGGGATTGAACCCAGAACCATTGAAAGTCCTTGTAAACAACACTTTCGTTTTTGTAATTTTTTTGTTTTTATTTTATTTTTGCTTACACAACGACCTGTTCTCGTCACTCCTTCCAAGGGCTACAATCATAGAAGATTAATGACTAGAAATTGGGTGGGTTGGTTGTTTGGGTTTTTTTTAATGTTTCTTTTTTATATTTTCTTTTTAGCAGTTAGTAACTACTAACTATGAGATGGTGTTTGATTTGCAGGTAGTAATCATAGGCACGGTCATCTAATTAATTACCTCGTTGCTTGTAAACATGGGCAGGTCTTTTCCTCTTGACAATTAGTAGTTACAGATTGTGAATGTATGAGCTTTTATTCACACACACGTATTGGCTTGCTATTGAGCCTTATTTGTCAAAACTTGAAAATCAATGGGGTTTTAGAGAAGGGTTGGGGACCCCCCCCCCCCAAATACTTGTGCCTTAGAAAGTAGTTTGTCTGAATGTAGCTATAATAATTCCCAATATATCAGGTACCCTTTACCCTTGAATGGTGGGAGGATCATGGCAATCCTCTTAATGTAAACATGTTGCTGTGTGTGTGTGTGTGTGTGTGTATATATATATATATATATATATAAAGTTAATCCAAACAAGAAAACACAGAAAAAAAGAGAAAAAAACACAGCAATGCAGGATGTGGAACAATTAAAGTATTATTGACGCATATATATATATGAGACCTTTGGCAATTAAAAAGCACCCTTCAAATGTTGGCTAATATGCTGTCCTTGAAGACCTGTCAAGCCAAGTTAAATCGCAATCGGGGCCAATGCCTATCGTGTACCTGGCACCCATGCTGATGGCATGTAAAAAGCACCCATTGAACTTCATGGGGGCAGTGACCAAGACCTTTGGCAATATACTGTGTTTGAGAAAACTTGTGAAACCATAGTTGTGGCCAGTGCTAGTGTTTTGTAACTGGCACCCATGCTGGTGGTAGGTAGAAAGCACCCACTACTCTCTTGGAGAGGTTTATTTCTTTACTGCTTACAAGGGGCTACACACAGAGGGGACAAACAGATTAAGTCGATTATATCGACCCAGTGCATAACTGGTACTTAATTTATCAACCCTGAAAGGATGAAAGGCAAAGTCGACCTTGGTGGAATTTAAATTCAGAACGTAGTGGCAGACGAAATACTGCTAAGCACTTTTCCCGGTGTGCAAATGTTTCTGCCAGCTCGTCACGTTAATACCAACCTCTCTTGGAGAGGTCGGCATTAGGAAGGGCATCCAGCTGTAGGAACCATGCCAAATCAGATTGGAACCTAGTGCAGCTTACCAGTTTTCAGTCAAACCATCCAACCCATGCCAGCATGGAAAACAGACGTTAAATGATGATGATATGTGTACACACACATCTACATATGTCTATGGCTGTGTGGTTAAGAATTTTGTTTCCCAACCTCTTGGTTTTGGGTTCAGTTTTCTGTGCTGCAACCTGAGCAAGTGTCTTGTACTATAGCCATAGGTCAGTCAAAGGCTTGTGAATGGATTTGGTAGTTGGAAACTGAAAGATGTCTTGTGTGTGTGTATATATATATATATATATATATATGCACACATATATAATATCACATTAAAAACATCAGTTCTTGTCCGATCACCAAAGTTAAGCAATGTCAAGCCTTGTTAGTACTTAGATAGGTGACTGCTTGGGAAAGCTAGGAGCGGTAAACATCTTTCATGAAGGCTCAGTGGTTAGATCATCAGCCTTGCAATCATGAGGTAGTGAGTTCAATTCCCGGGCTAGGCTGTCTGTTGTGTTCTTGAGCGAGACATTTTATTTCACATGCTCCAGTTCAGTCATCTGTAGAAATGAGTTGTGATGTCACTGGTGCCAAGCTGTATTGGCCTTTCCCTTGGATAACATTATTGGTGTAGAGAGGGGAGCCGGTATGAATGAGTGACTGCTGGTCTTCCACAAACAGCCTTGCTCGGACTTGTGCTCAGAGGGTAATTTTCTAGGTGCAAACTGAGTGGGGTCCAATACACACACACACATACACATTGATGATGTATGTTTTATTGGGAAATTTCTGTTTTCAGAGAATGTTCTTCCTTCAAGTGAAACGCGGTATTCTTTCCGATGAAGTTTATTGTCCGCCAGAAACTTCGGTTCTTCTTAGTTCCTATGCCCTCCAGGCTAAATATGGTGACTGTGATCCTGAGAAGCACGCAGCTGGCTTTTTCATTAATGAAACACAGGAGAAACTTCTGCCACAAAGGTAAGCTATTTTCTTTCCTCCTGCTGCTTTTCTTCAACCATTTCCTGTTCATGGCAGTTTGTGTAAATTCTTTACCAAAATAGCATGTTGTTTTAGTTCCTTAGTCTCTCTGGAATGTCCTTAGTCTCTCTGCAAGGAAAGACACTCCTGCCCAATGTCCTTCTTTGTTGTTATTTAAGATAATAAGATATAAGGAAGCTTTGATAATTATTTAATTGCACTCACTCTCCCATCAGTTGAAAATATCTAATGGGAATAAGTCTGTGATTTTCACTGTTAATGGGTTAACTAGCTACATCAGTAAAGTGTGGCTTCTTAGTTGGTAACTAAAGGGGACATCTGTACCAGCTATGAGTTTTCAGTAGACAGGACGGGTAAAAAGCTTTGGACATGGACAGTGATGTTTGTTCGGTCATTGGAGATCAGCCTTGCACTTGTTTAAAAGACAAACTAGATTGAGTTGATGTCCCACCTTTATTTATTTTTACTACTGTGCATGCACACACACACACACACACACACACTCTGGCAGGAAAGGGTTAGGCTAAGGAAAGACTGTGGTCAGTAGGCCTACTTTGCAGCTACTTGGTTGCAAATTTGATCCCATTGCGTGGCACCTCAGGCAAGTGTTTTGTTAGAGCTTTGGGTTAACCAAAGCCCTGTGAATAAATTTGGCAGGCAGGAACTGAAAGCACCTCACTCACACACGTTTGTGTCTTCCTGTCCTGTCATCAGGAGATTGATGTAAACAAGTGTCACTGTTATACAAGCAGTATTCTTTGTTTCCAATCTTCCATGAAAACATGTCCAGCCATGAAGGAAACTCTACCCTACTTGGCAACAGATGGCAGGGTGGTTACAGAAAGGGCATTGTTATAGAATTAGTTCAAGCCCCTAATAATCTCTCAAGACCCCAGCTTCCACAGTAGAATTCGTGTTAAGTGTCAATCTCACTGCAAATGTGACGATCATGAGTAGAGAGCCAAGTCTGCTCAGATCAGGGGTGACCTGAATATAAGATGTTATTCTCTGGACATGAAGAGGCAGTTAGGAGAATCCATACCGTTTCTATGACTGGGGCTTCTGCTTTGTCTTCACCATAATTCACTTTATATGCAGCTGGGTCTAATTATAATTCCTCTCTCTGTCCCCTACTTACTCCTGTACCAGAAAGTGTGCATGTGCGTGCATCTTTTATCTTGTTTCAGTTATCAGACTGGCCATCCTGGAGCAATTTGCCTTAAAGAATTTTCAGTCAAATGAATTGACCCCAATACTTTTTTTTTTAAGCCCGGTACTATTCTGTTGAACTCTTTTGCCAAACCACTAAGTTATGGAGACATAACCACACCAACACCGATTGTCAAGCAGTACTGGGGGACACACGGCAGGCTTCTTTCGGTTTCCTTTCTCAATGCTTTGATTGGCCTGAGGCTATAGTAGCAGACACTTGCCCAAGGTGCCATGCAGTGGGGCTGAACCTGGAACCCTGTGGTTGGGAAGCAAGCTACTTAGCACACAGCCATGCCTAACCAAGGGTCTTCTTTTTTCTTTGTGTGTGTGTGTGTGTGAGATTGGGAACAGTTTGATGTAAAGGCATTGGCCTGCTCATGCTGTTACTGCCATTACTAATTCCTTCATGTTTCAGCCCTAAGGCTGCTACCATGCTGGAGCACTGCCATTTGAAGTTATTATTACTACTACTACTATTGCTACTGCTGCTGTTAATCCTGTATACTCAGTGACCTCAGCCCACCTTGTTAAGTTTCAGTGTACCCCAGTCAGTTGGTGACCCCTTAATCCTGTTTAAATTCCTATTGCTTTGTAGCTATATGTGTAACAGTATCCCTTTCTTCACAGAATAGTTGCAATCTTTAGAACTGTGTGTTATGGGCTCAGCAGGCTTTTCCCTGCCCCACTCAGTTAATGATTTAGCAGAGAAATATAGAATTTATTTCTTACATTGTCTCTCCTGGCTGACACGGCTTCTATTACACCAGACATTTGTTATTTATGGTTTATTCCTATGCATTGGACTGTGTCAAATGTATGAAATATAGTGGCTATACAGCCCATGCTGCAGCACTAGGATGTTAATTTACTCATTGAAAGGTGACATTTCATTCTGCTGGTTCTCCAACCGTCACATTTGAAAAACTGCATTTGTAGATTTATGAGTTGAGAATGTTTCTGGGTCTCTTTTCATTTGACTGAAGCAAATCACATAAATGTCTCCTCAGCAAGCAAACTTTTTATTATTTATTTCTATTATTGCACTTGTTGACGTAATAAATAAAAACCGAGAAATTAAGACTCTTTGACTCAGTCAACTTCCTCCCTGCAACAACTTTTACCATAGCTGAGTCACAAGTTGCATCTGTCGGTTATAATTTTCCTTTTTGGTAAAAGGCTGTAAAACACTATCCCAATTCTCTCCTGTTCAAACACCCCTCTGCGTGTGTGTGTGTGTGTCTCTTTCTCTCTCAGAGTGAGTCTCTCCCTCCTCCATCCTCCTCCCTCTCTCCATTGTATAATCCCTCCATCCATCCCTCCTTCCATCCCTCTCCTTCCCTTCTCTGTCTACCTCCCACATCCTTTTATCTTTCCCCTCCCTTACTTCTCTCTCTCTCTCATCTCTTTAAAATGTGGGAACAGAAAAAGGTTTGAAAAGTTTAATATAAATATTTTGAATCCATAAAAAAAAAAACTCCAATTTTCATCCAAGTTTACTGATTTAAAAAAAAAAAAGTCTTTTATTATTTCTTCATTTCTCCTCTCTGCTTTGGCCGTTGAATATCTGATCAGACTGGTTGTCTCCAGTCAACAAACCAATCAAACTCTTCCTTTTTCTTGGAGGGTCCATTTTAGCCTGAGAGGGGTAGTTGGGTTGGTTAGTTGGTTGGCAAACTAACACAAAATGTTTTGAACTGAGTGCAGTTCATTTGACTGGTATTTAGGGGCACGCTGGTTGTAAATTAAAATGCCCTTTTCCTTTTCGCCACCCCTGCTTTATCCTATATATTATGAGTGGGTCAGGGACCAGGCAGAGTTGGGGCCTCCTCCTGACAATTAACATAAGCTATAGGAGAGGGGTATAGGGATTTGGCTTAAACTTTTTTTTCTTTAGGATTATTTAGGAAAGATTTTTTTATTTTACATGTTTAGCCCATGGTCAGCTCTGATGGAACACCCAGCAGCCTTATGTGTTTAAAGGCATTCCAACCATGCCCATTACCTCCCAACCTTGATCGAGCTGACTTCTGACTAAAGACATTCTGACTATGACTATCTGATTAGTGAGATGTTAAACTGCTGTTTCTACCAGATCGAGAAACTGTTTAGTCTTCAGGTTAACTGACTATTCAGTTACCTTCTAAGTGTACCTTGGGCACTTGAAGTGGTAGTGTGGCTTTAGAGGAATTTGGCTGCTATTTCTAACTGTTCGAGTAACCACTTGTAGGCTCTCTCTCATTGGCTCAGCTGTCAAGATGTTGCTTTCAAGAATGCTGTTTAACCCCAGGTCAGACCTAATTGAGCAGATATCTGATTGAAAGCTGTCTCAACCATGGTCATCCAGTCTTTCATACTTCCACGGTTCAGACAGTTTTAAAAAGATTTAGCCGGATACTCTACCTGTCGCCAACCCTCACCTCTTTCCAAGCAAGTTAATATTTCCCCGTGGCCAGATATCTTTTCACAGAAGATACAACAAAATGAATGACATTCCTATGATGTCAAGACAGTGAGACACATTCACACACGTCAACCGCATGTGTATATAAACAAACTTACACATTCGATGCTTCTAAAAAATCAAATGTATCATTCAATACAGACAGTGATATTTCAAACACAATTTTTTCTGCTGCTTTAACAGTTATACTGAGTATTTCTACCCTTACAAGATAGGAACAGTTTGTCACCAAACAGCCATGGTGGTTTTCTGTTTTGTAAAGGTAACAATACCCAATTTTCCCACTGTTTTAACAGCCATACTGTGTTCAAAATGCCACTTTGTATTGTACTATATATATATAGGCGCAGGAGTGGCTGTGTGGTAAGTAGCTTGCTAACCAACCACATGGTTCCGGGTTCAGTCCCACTGCGTGGCATCTTGGGCAAGTGTCTTCTGCTATAGCCCCGGGCTGACCAATGCCTTGTGAGTGGATTTGGTAGACGGAAACTGAAAGAAGCCCGTCGTATATATGTATATATATATATGAGTGTGTGTGTGTCTGTGTTTGTCCCCCTAGCATTGCTTGACAACCGATGCTGGTGTGTTTATGTCCCCGTTACCTAGCGGTTCGGCAAAAGAGACCGATAGAATAAGTACTGGGCTTACAAAAGAATAAGTCTTGGGACCGAGTTGCTCGATTAAAGGCGGTGCTCCAGCATGGCCGCAGTCAAATGACTGAAACGAGTAAAAGAGTATACTGAGTATTATTACCCTTACAAGATAGGAACATTTTGTCACCAAACGGCCATGGTGGTTTTCTGTTTTGTAAAGGTAACAATACCCAATTTTCCCACTGTTTTAACAGCCATACTGTGTTCAAAATGCCACTTTGTATTGTACTATATATATATAGGCGCAGGAGTGGCTGTGTGGTAAGTAGCTTGCTAACCAACCACATGGTTCCGGGTTCAGTCCCACTGCGTGGCATCTTGGGCAAGTGTCTTCTGCTATAGCCCCGGGCTGACCAATGCCTTGTGAGTGGATTTGGTAGACGGAAACTGAAAGAAGCCCGTCGTATATATGTATATATATATATATGAGTGTGTGTGTGTCTGTGTTTGTCCCCCTAGCATTGCTTGACAACCGATGCTGGTGTGTTTATGTCCCCGTTACCTAGCGGTTCGGCAAAAGAGACCGATAGAATAAGTACTGGGCTTACAAAAGAATAAGTCTTGGGACCGAGTTGCTCGATTAAAGGCGGTGCTCCAGCATGGCCGCAGTCAAATGACTGAAACGAGTAAAAGAGTATACTGAGTATTATTACCCTTACAAGATAGGAACATTTTGTCACCAAACGGCCATGGTGGTTTTCTGTTTTGTAAAGGTAACAATACCCAATTTTCCCACTGTTTTAACAGCCATACTGTGTTCAAAATGCCACTTTTCTGTATCGTACTATATATATATGTATATATATCTTGCTTCAGTCAGTTATACTGTGACCATGCTGGGGCACCACCTTGAAGAATTTTTAGTCAAATGAATTGACCCCAGTACTGTTTTTTTTTAAATCTTGGTATATATAGTCTATCAGTCTCTTTTGCCGAATTGCTGAGTTATGGGACATAAACATACCAACACCGGTTGTCAGTAGGTGGTGGGAGACAAAAAACACACAGTGAGCCTCTTTCACTTTCTGTCTACCAAATTTGCTCACACGACTTTAAAGGTATCCTGCAGTGGGACTGAACTCGGAACCATGTGGTTTGGAAGCAAACTTATAAAGCCATGCCTGCATCTATATATGAGTGTGTGTTTGTGTGTATAACAGGCTTCTTTCAGTTTCTGTCAACCAAAGGCACTGAAGGCTTTGGTTGGCCTTGGGCTATAATTAAAGACATTGCCCAAAGAGCTGCAAAGTGAGATTGGATCTAAAATCACACATGTCCTTCAAATTTGCTGTCATTAGAGAATTGGATAAGCTGACCATGTGATATCAGCCCTGGCTCCCTGTATAATCAGTTCAAGCTTCACCAAATTCAACTTAGTCTTTCATTTTTCCAGGGTCAATAAATAAAATACTGATCCAAGTGTGGCGTCCTATACAGGACAGTGCCACTGTCGTTTATAGACCCAGGAAGACATCTCTTCTAGTTTGTGATTAACACATGCTGAGGATGCATTTGTTTGTAAAGTTAAGGAAGTTATTAAAAGTTGAAACCCATCACCGACTTTTGGGACACTCTGTATATGTGTGTACACACACACACACACACAGTTGCTGTTATGTTAAACTGTTGTATGTCCAAATTTGGTCAAATGTGTTTCTTTTTTTCCCTTTCAATATTTATTTTTGCTTGCAATAGCCGGTTCTTTATGTCAAACTGTTGTATCTCCAGCTGCTTCAGATGCCTAGATATCAAAAATTATCAAAGTGTAGTACAGCAGTTTTGCTATGGAATGGTGAAACTTTCCGTTTTCTGAAATAGCAACATTTTGGACTTACGGCACTTTAGCATAATAGTAACGACATACAAATGTACATTTCTGTCTAGCACTTTGTTGATCTCTTTTGCCTAATTGCTAAGTTACAGACATAAATTCACCAATACCAGTTGTCATACACAGGCACAAAGACACACATACACACAGATATATACATGCATCCATATATATATATATATAAACATATACATAATAGGCTTCTTTCAGTTTCTATCAACCAAATCCATTCACCAGGCTTTGGTCAGCCCAAGACTATAGTAGAAGACACTTGCCCAAGGTACCACGCAGTGGGACTGAACCTGGAACCATGTAGTTGGGCAACAAGCTCCTTACCATTAGCCACATCTGTAATATCCTGGACTATTATTGCTGGGTGCACACTTCCTTGACATATTAAGCTGGAGGATGGATGTGATTTGAAGGGAGATTTGGCTGCTATTTCTAGCACAATGACCACACACCTTCCTCATTTGGCCTTGTTTAAAAATGAAAAAAATGTCTCTAGTTACATATTATTTCTTTGCAGAGGAGGAAGTGAAGAATAATGACTGGAATGTCGTTAAACCTGGGTCTTCTCTGGAGGGGTGGCAGTGTAGTTGACAGTTCCTTCATCAAACTGCACCTAATAAGCTTATCCTGTAGCGGCTTTCCTTCCTTCCTTCCTTTCTTCCTTCCACCCACATCTAAACACCTACACAAATTGGGCAAACAGATTCGGTTGACCTCCCCAGTTCATTTAACAAGCTGCTCTTTTATTTAGACACCAGTTTATATAATGTAAATTGGACATAGATGTTTGTATAGGTTTTGTAGAGATGTGTATGTATGTGTGTATATATATAAATGTTGGTAGAGATGTGTATGTATGTGTGTATATGTGTTGGTAGAGATGTGTATGTATGTGTGTATATGTGTTGGTAGAGATATGTATGTATGTGTGTGTGTGTGTGTATATATATATATATATATATATATATATATATACATGTTTGTAGAGATGTGTGTGTATATATATATATAAATGTTGGTAGAGATGTGTATGTATGTGTGTGTATATATATATAAATGTTGGTAGATGTGTATGTATGTGTATATATGTTTGTAGAGATGTGTATGTATGTGTATATATGTTTGTAGAGATGTGTATGTATGTGTATATATGTGTTGGTAGAGATATGTATGTGTGTGTGTATATATATATATACATGTTTGTAGAGATGTATATGTATGTGCGTTTGTGTGTATATATATATAGATAGATAGGTGTGCATGTGTATAAAAAAGGAGTGTATCTTGGCTGAGTATCTGTACTTGAATTTTAAAATGTTTGACTGGGTTGGGTGGGGGTTGTGTTCATTTTTTTGTAATGAGGGAAGGAGTTTACCTGTGGATTATATAGAAAGGTGAGGTGGTAAATGTTTAATTAGTTAATTACTTGCCGCAAACTGTATTTAAAGGGATTAAACAAAACACTGCTCTATATCCTTTTGTGTGTATATATATATATATATATATATATATATATATATGAGAGAGAGAGAGAGATATACACACACATGCATGTAGGTGTCTGTGTGTGCGTGTGTTAGTGTCTGATGAAGTTTGCTTCCAAAATACATTGTTCCAGGTTCAGTCCCACTGTGGGGTACCTTGAGCAAGTGTCTTTTATAGTTCCAAGGTGACTAAAGCCTTGTGAGTGGATTTGGTAGACGGAAACTGAAAGAAGCCCCTCATCTGTGTGTGTGTGTGTGTATGCTGTTTGGTGAGGTATGTTTCTTAAAGTGAAGCCTACATTGTAGTAGCAGCAAAATCCACTCCTCTTTCACACACACATACACACACGAATACCTGATGCAGCCCTCACCTGACTTGGTATGTCATGGTTCTGTCCATTTTATTCAAAAAAGCCTGATGAACTTAGCAGATGAATAAATACTTTTGTGAATAATAAGTTCAGCCTTCTTGCTCGCCTACACCCACCCCCTACACACTCTTTCTCCCTCCCTCCCTCCTTCTCTCTCTCTCTCTCGTTTTTCACGTCACCAAAGCTACCTAAATATAGATTTACCTGTGATGCTTTATAGCAATCTAGTCACACCTGTATTACTCTACGCATTTTTGTTATTTCTTTCTCTATTGTAAATTAATGGCTGTGACCTGATATACTTGTTAATTTTTCATAGGACTACAAAGTGATTCAATCATTATTATTATTATTATGTGTGCTAGTAGAATCGTTAGTGTGTTATATGAAATGCTTAATTGCATGTCGTCTGTCATTATGCTCAGTTCAAATTCAGCCCCAGATTGACTCAGCCTTTCATCCTTTAGGGATCAATAAAATAAGGACCAGTCAAGCACTGGGGTCGATGTAATCAACTCTCCCCTTACCTCAAAAATTCAGTCTTTGTACATGTTGTAGAAAGGGCCATTATTATTATTACCTCCGGCAAGCTGGCAGAATCATTAGCACACTGGGCAAAATGCTTTGTGGTATTTCGTCTGCCGTTACGTGCTGAGTTCAAATTCCGCCAAGGTCGACTTTGCCTTTCATCCTTTCGGGGATGTAAACAACTTAATCCATTTGTCTGTCCTTGTTTGTCCCCTCTATGTTTAGCCCCTCCCCTTCCTGTGGGCAATAAAAAAATTATTAACTCTGCCTTAGTGAAGGCGGAGGTATTGTTTTCAGTTACGTTTGTCCAAGGACAAGATATCTTAAGAACCACTGCATGGATTCAGTTGAAACTTTCAGGGATGTTTGGCCTTGTGACTGGTTCGAACTGATGAGATTTCGGGATCGATTGGTTACCAGACAAGGTTTCTGGATTATTTATCCTGTTTTTTTTACGTAAATTTTGAGAGCAGTCAGGTTCATTTTTAGTATTCTTGTTTGTGAGAGAAGTCTAGTTTTTCAGATGTTCTCATTTTCAAAATCATCTCTGGCTGGTCATTGAGAGGACATTGGTGTTGCCTTGGCAGAGGTTTGCACTCTCAGAGTGCTCTTGTTATTGCCTTTCATCTTTTTGGGGTCCTTATAATAAGTACCAGCTGAGTACAGAAATCGATGTAATCGACTAACTCCCTGCCCCAAATTTCAGGCCTTGTGCCTTTTAGTTGAAAGGATTATTATTATTATTATTATTATTGTGTGTGGTGAGCTGGCTGAATTGTTAGCATGCCAGGCAGAATGCCAAACAGCATTTTGTCAATCCTTATGTTCTGAGTTCAAATTCTGCAGAGGTCGACTTTATCTTTCATCCTTTTACAGTTGATGAAAAAAGTACCAGTTACATGCCTAAATCAATGAAGTTGATAGACCCCCACCTCCCCCAAAATTTCATTCCTTATGCTTGTAGTAGAAGGGATTATTATTATAATTATTAAGGTAGCGAGCTGGCAGAATCGTCAGCAGGCTGAGAAAAATGTTTAGCTGTAGGTTGTCCGTCTTTATGGGAGTTGAAATTTCTCTGTGGTTGACTTTGCCTTTCATCCTTTCAGGATTGATAAAGTAAGGGCCAGTTGAGTACTGGGGTCAATAACCTAACCCTAAACCCTCCGTCAGAATTGCTGGTCTTATTCCAAAATTTGCAACACCTACACTACCTTCTTTTTGTGATATTAGCTCTGCTGTTTCTGCGCAGTTTATCAATCATCGCCATAATCGTTAGTTTCTTGTGAATTATTGACAAGCTGTGAAGTGTTGACAGATCAAAGGAAAACCTTTTAATAACTTTTTTTTCTGTCTTTTCTTTAATTCAGACTCTAGACTTTTGTTTGAAGATTATAAAACTGCAAAACAAAAGAAACAAATTGGGTGGGAGGTGCATTTAGCATTTTTTTCTTTTCTTCTGAAAACTCAGATTATATCAGCATTGAAACAAAGTTGAAAGCTTCATTGACATATTTCTCTGTATGTGTGTGTGTGTATAAATAAATAAATAAATATATATATATATATATATATGTATGTATGTATACACACACACATAGACACACATTCACATATATGTCTACACGCACACACATACATTCACACACATATACATACACTCGCATTCACACACACACATATTCATACACACACGCACACACATATCTCTTTTACTCATTTCACTCATTAGACTGCAGCCATGCAGGAGTTTGCCTTGAATTTTAGTCAAACAATTTGACCCCAATACTTCTTTTTTTCTTACGCCTGCTTGCTATTCTATCGGGGTCTTTTGCCAAACTGCTAAGTTACTGAGACATAAAGAAGCCAATACCAATTCTTCAGTGGTGATGAGTGATATGCACACACACGCACGCACGCGCGTGGTGGGCTTCATTCACTTTCCCTTTGCCAAATCCTTTAAGGCTTTGGTTGGCCCAAGTTTATAGAAGACTCCTACCCAAGGTGCCATGCAGTGGGACTGAACCTAGAATCTTATGGTTAGGAAGCAAACTTCTTACTACACAGCTACACACACTCACACACATATGGGTCCTCCCATAAATAATGCTGTTTTTTATACTTTGATTTTCTTCAAAATTAAGGTAAACAGTTCTTTTTTAATCTAAAATAGACTCTCCTTCATTTTCTACAATGCTCTTCCATATATCTCGTAGACTAGCAAGGCTCCTCTTCCAAAATTTAATTGTCCATGCCAAAAGAATACTCCCCCAGTAATGTTCTGACCTCGTCTACAGAATTCATATTTTTTCCATCCAAATGATTTTGAAGACTACAGAATAACTGATAATCAGATGGGGCAATGCCTGGTAAATATGTGGGTGGGGCTTCATTTTCCATTCAAACTGCTCCAACTTTTAGAGTGTCACCCTTGCTGTGCGTGGCCGAACATTATCCTGATGGAAGAACACCAGTCATTTTGACACCAAAGATGGTCGTTTTTCTTCTATCGCTGACTTAAGCCTCTCAAGCTGCTTGCAGTAGATCTCCTTTGTTATCATTTGGTTTGGCTTTAAAAGTTCAAAGTGGACCAAACCGTTCATATACCACCAAACAGATAACACCACCTTACGTGGGTGAAGACCTTCTTTAGCCTGGAATACTGGGATTTCTCCTTTCCCTACACACACTTTTCAGCACTTGACATTTTTATACACACCTGCACATTTTCATGTTTCTCTTCGCTTGATAGTTGTTGTTGCTTTGTTTGCATCTCTATAATTGAGTGGAGCAGTAAAATGAGGTCACACTGATCGATTAAACACAGTGTTGCTCCAGCTTGGTCACTTTCCAATAGCCGAAACAAAAGTTTAAAAGGTGTGTCAAGGTATATGTACTTGCGTATATAGGTGCAGGCATAGCTGTGTGGTAAGAAGCTTGCTTCCCAACCACATGGTTCCAAGTTCAGTCCCACTGTGTGGCACCTTGTGCAAGTGTCTAATATAGTCTTGGCTCAACCGAAGCCCTGTGAGTGGATTTGGTAAACGGAAACTAAAAGAAACCCATCATGTATATGTGTGTGTCTGTGTTTGTCTCCCACCCCACCATCACTTGGCAACCAGTGTTGGTGTGTTTATGTCCTTATAACTTAGCAGTTCAGCAAAAGAGACCAATAAAGTACTAGGCTTACAAAGAATAAATCCTGGGGTTGGTTTCTTTGACTAAAATCCCTTAAAGGTAGTGCTCCAGCATGGTTGCAGTCAAATAACTGAAACTAGTAAAAGAATGTGTAGCTGTAGAGATGTGTATATTGTTTCATTGCTTTACTGGGCTCGGTTGTTGGCTTGTGGCCATACTGGAGCATTGTTTGAGAGTTTTAATTTATTATATTAACTGTTGTTCTGCCATTCCACGATAATGATAATTAATTTGTTTTCCTTTTTAACTTGCAGAGTATTCGATCAACACAAATTGACTCCAGCTCAGTGGGAAGAGAGAATTGTGACCTGGTACCAAGAACACAAGAGAATGCTAAGGTAAGCTGAAGAAATGTCTGCGGAAGTAACAGGAGCAGATGGTGTTGTGTATTGGGTTTGTGAGCCATCGATGAGGTTTCTCTCTTACTGGCTGCCGTTTGGTTGTTTGGCCACTGTGGGTGTATATGTCTTCGTTTGTGAAGACATACACACTTCATGGTCCCAGTCAGGCATGGCTCTGTGGTTGAGAAGCTTGCTTCCCAACCACGTGACCTTCTTTTCAGTCCCACCGTACAACGTCTTGGCTGATAAAAAGCTGTGCAAGTGGATTTAATGAACAGAAACTGAAAGAAGCCCGTTGTGTGTTTGTGTGCATGTACCTTCAAACATTACCTGATGGTTGTAAGTGATCGACGTCATAAAAGAAGTGATAATTGTTTTCACTCTTTGGTGAAAAAACGTTTCTGACCTTGGGTAAATATCTTGTTAGGAAACAGGTGAGGGTTAGTGACAGGGAGGACATATGGCTGTAGAAAATCTACCCTGGCAAATTGTCTAATCCAATGCAAGCATTGAAAAGTGTGACTTAAATGATGGTCAGTGAGGGTATGCATAGAGTTACGGGTGTATGTACACTTTTTCTGAGAAGGTGTGTTATGGTTTGAGAGATTTTGTGAAGTTGTGCATGCGATAAAAAGTATATGTTGGTGTCTATTCTGTTATCCGATTCCTTCCTTCCTTCCTTGCAGAGAGGATGCCATGATGGAATACCTGAAAATTGTCCAAGATCTTGAAATGTATGGTGTGAACTACTTTGAAATCAAGAACAAACGTGGCACAGAATTGTGGTTGGGTGTTGATGCTCTTGGACTTAATGTCTACGAGAAGGAAGATAGGTGAGTTGATGACCTCTTTGTTTTTTCCTCCTTAACTCTTCAGTTGTGAAATTAAACATAGTTATTTCAGTTACAATGTTAAAAATCTTAACAAAAAATGGAAATTATATTTTCTGCAAGTCCCATTCTCTCAACAGACTTAGTTTCAAACATGACATTCTTCAATGAAATAAAGATTGATTGTAAAACTGCTTTCTGCAATTAAGGACAAAGAAATTTTGAGTGGATATGTCTAATTTCCGCCCTAGAATCTGTTCTGTTCTGCAGCTTTGAATACTGGTCTCTTTCAGTGGCCTTGCTCATCAGGCAGACAAAGACAGCTAAATTCCACAGGCCAGCTACTGATCTTTAAAACTTTATTTTAACACAGTACTGATAAGGAATAGTATCTCGCAACAAATATTACAATTAATTAGACTTATTAATATATATCTGCTGGACGTTGCCAGCCTCCTCTGGCCCCTGTGCCGGTGGCACGTAAAAAGCACCCACTGCACTCACAGTGGTTGGCGTTAGGAAGGGCATCCAGCTGTAGAAACAATGCCAGATCAGACTGGAGCCTGGTGCAGCAACCTGGCTTCCAGACCCCGGTTGAACTGTCCAACCCATGCCAGCATGGAAAACGGATGTTAAACGGTGATGATGATGATGATTTAATCTATTGGCATTTAAACCAGTTATATCTGGTTTAAGTGTTCTGTTTTATGTTCAAACTGGTTGGGTCCAGCCTCTCACAACTAGTCTACAGAGTTGTATTTAAAAAAACAGAAAGTCACAGCATCAAAATCTCAAAGCAGAGATAATGCATTATTAATTTGAACCAACGTGAATAAATAAGCATCGTATTTGATGGAGGAATCTGAATGCTAAAGGATTAAATATACACAGACTGCTGTTATAATTTCTACACAAACATGAATATATTGGATTGTTTTGGCCTTGTTTTTTAAATATAAAGCAACTTAAACATTTAGCATTGCTTTCATTTCCTTTTATTAAACTTATGAAATATGTATTTCACTGAATATTTTATTTCATGACTAGGTTAACTCCTAAGATTGGTTTCCCCTGGAGTGAGATCAGAAATATTTCTTTCAACGACAAGAAGTTTATAATTAAACCAATCGACAAAAAAGCCCCTGTAAGTATTTCGCTCTCTGTCTGTGTGTCTCTGTGTCTCTCCGTCTGTGTGTCTGTGTTGCCATCTTAGTAATCCTATTGCATTATTAACTGGGATGTGAAGTGGAAATTCCCACTCCAGAGCCACACTTGGATCCAGACGCAATATTCATGGAGAAAATCCTGCAATAATACCTTTATCGAAATCTCCGTGTCTTGTTAGAAATTGGAGATTATTGATGCAAGCCTGGCTTAGCGGTTAATAATCTCATTTTGCAACCACATGGGTTTGAGTTCAGTCCCACTGTGAAGCATCTTGGACAAGTGTCTTCTATCATTGTCCTAAGCTGACCAATGCCTTGTGGGTGAATTTGGTTGACAGAAAAGTGTGTATAATTATCATATGGATCTTGGTGTTTGTCTCCCTACCACCTCTGCTTGACAACCAGTTTGTTTATTTACATCCCTGTAACTTAGTGGTTCAACAAAAGACAATAGAAATAAGTAGCAGACTTTAAAAGTTAATTTAAAAAAAAGCCCTATAAGTCTTGGGTTTGCTTTGCCCGACTAAAACTCTTCCAGGCTGTACCCCAGCATGGCCACAATTGAAAGAGTGAACCAGTAAAATATGTGATGTCTTCTGCATTTTGTTTGTCAAGATGGTTACCCAACATATCTGTAGCTAACTAGATGAAACCAGTTGACTGTAAACAGGATTTAACTGAAGAAACAAGTGGTGCATAGGTACCTGGGAGAGACCATCAAACGAGGGTCCCTAACCACCAGGACTGTGGACCATTTGGTATCGGGTCACACAAAAAGAATGAATTTTTAAATTGCATTTTTATTTCATTGATTGTTGCTGCCTGGAGAGTGCTTTTGCATTATATATGCATTACATATGCAATATGTTATTACACATGTACATATGTATTATATAGGTATTAATTAAATGATGCCTTTTGTTGTGCATGTAGGCTCATGGGTACTGGTGCCATGTAAAAGTGCCCATGCTGGTGCTGCAAAAAAGCACCCAGTGCACTCTGTAAGGTGGTTAGCGTTAGGAAGGGCATCCAGCTCGGAGATGGAACCTGGGCAGCCCTTCAGCTGACTAGCTCCTGTTGAACTGTCCAACCCATGGAAAACAGATGTTAAATGATGATAATGATGATGGCCTCTGGGTTTGTGAGAAACTTCCTTGCGTGAAACCAGTCCTTAGTGCAAAAAAGCTTAGGGTCTGCTGCCAAAGGATATCCAGTGTTACTTACAGTTTCAAATGACGAATTTAGTTTCCAAAGAATTTGATTCAGCCTGAATTTTATCTCTACTTTATCTCTTTCCTTCTTTTGTAGGATTTTGTCTTCTATGCACCCCGGTTACGGATCAACAAACGTATTCTTAGTCTGTGTATGGGAAATCATGAGCTGTACATGCGTCGTCGGAAACCAGACACCATTGAGGTGCAACAAATGAAAGCTCAGGCAAAAGAAGAGAAAATGGCCAAACAGCAAGACCGGTGAGGCTTAGTTTTCAATTATTGTTTATTTCAGAGGCAGTCTTTGAAGGATTTTTGTCTTCTATGCACTCTGGTTGTTTTGCCCCCAGTTGGAACTGATTAAGCAGATAGACCGAGTACAAAAGATGTTCCAGCCATGACCATCATGTCTCCCACTTCAGAGTGTCTTCTAAACTATTATTTGTTTTTTTTCCTACCCTTTTGTTTCTATATTTTTAATGAAATTCACTGCCTTCGTTTCAATTAATTTTCAAAATAACAAAGTTTAATAAAATAATTTTATCATTCTTAACCCTTGACCATTTAAACTGGCCGTATTTGGCCAAAATGTACCATTTGTTTTATGTTCAAACTAGCCAGATCCGGTCTCTTACACCTACCCTACAATGTCATGCTAAAAGTAAAGTCCTGTAATCAAAATCTCAAAGCTATGAGATAATGCAAAATTAATATGCAAAACGGTATGAATAAATTAGCATTACAATGGATACAGTAATCTGAATGCTAAAGGGTTGTTAAGTTGGTGTTTATAACATGAATTAACATAAATTAACATAAATTTTTGAAAGATTTTAATTTAGATCACTTTAAAACAAGAAGCTTGTGCCAGAGGCAGTCTAAGTTGGGTTGTATCAAAATGGTGAAAGACGGTTGTGCTAAAATTTGTAGGCAAATCTCCTTCAAATCATACCCATCAAGTTATCACAAGTGATAAGGGTGTTGAAAATGACAAATTCTCATATTTGATAAGGTGACTTTAGACATTTTTAAAAACTTGTCTACCGTCATAGTCTTGTCATTGATAAAGAAGTGAGGTGTGTCCCCAAAAACGGGTTTAACTCATTACCACTTTGAACCAGCCCAAATATTTTACATTTTATGCTCAAACCAGCTTGATCTGGTCTCTTGCACCTACCCCACCATGTTATTCTAAAAAGAAACATTGGAATTTCACAGACTACATAAAAAAAAATGTGAATCAATACCCATTACATTTGACAATAATGGACCTTCCTTCCAAAAACCCTTTACTCCAGGTAGGCCTGTATCTGCAAGAAGAACTTTCCAGAGACCGATTTTATATCCTGGGAAATACAGAGGCTCCAGAATACCAGACTGTATTCAGACTGTTTATTCAACAAGAAATAAGTAATCTGGTGATGATTAGAAGTAATAGCAACTGAAGCTGTAATCCTAGTTATACATCCGTTTTCCATGCTGGCATGGTTGGATGGTTTGACAGGGTCTCACAAGCTACAGGACTACTCTGAGCTCCAGTGTCTGCTCTGGCATGTTTTCTGTGGCTGGATATTCTTTCTACTGCCAACCATTTTACATGGTGTCCCCCTGCCACCAGCTCTAGTGAGGTTACAAAGTAGCTTAAAAGAGAATAGAAAAAGATCTCAGTGCGTCTGATATGAGAATATTTATGCCTGGGGAATTGCTCTCCAAGACGGTCGGGTATAATGTATTTTATTGAAGACCAGCCATTTGTATTACCACATGTTAATATTTAAGATAGGCCAAAAAAAAAAAGTCAGTCAGGTGTGGGCATGTGATAAGAAGCTTGCTTCCCAACCACATGGTTCCGGGTTCAGTCTCATTGCGTGGCACCTTGGGCAAGTGTCTTGTGAGTGGATTTTGGTTGATGGAAACTGAAAGAAGCCAGTTTTATATTTGTGTGTTTGTGTTTGTCCCCACCACCATTGCTTCACAACTAATGTTGGTTTGTTTACTTCTCCCTAACTTAATGGTTTGGCAAAAGAGATTGATAGAATAAGTACTAGGCTTAAGAAATAAGCCTTGGGATCAATTTGTTCGACTAAAACCCTTCAAGGTGGTGCTCCAGCATGGCTGCAGTCAAAGGATGGAAACAAGTAAAAGGATAAAGGAATTTAAAAAATGAAGAATTACTTTATTTCCTGCTTTTCATCTCAAACCTTTTGACTTAATGAATTTGGTAAAATGTTTTGCTCTTTCAGTGAGAAGATTGAAAAAGAACGCAGGAAACGTGAAGAGGCTGAGAAGATGCTAAAATCATACGAAGCCAAATTGGAAGAATTGTTACGGGAAGCTGAAACTCGTCAGAAAGGTAATTATTATTTGATTAGCTTTGCTCTTTCATTTTAATGCCAGTTTCTGTCTTTGATTAATATGACTTTTTGGTATTGAAAACATTCATCATTATTATTTTAGCATCGGCTTTTGTATGCTTGCTTGGGTGAGATAGGTTATATTGGGGTAGATTTTAAAATTATCAGTTGGAGGACCTTTCTTCCGAAAACACCTTTGCCAGGTAGGCCTGTATCTACAAGACGAACTTTCCAGAGATGGACCTACAGTCAGAGACATGCGAAGCCTGAAGAATATTGGTCTGGCCAGAAGCCCTTCCTGTTACTAATCCCCACCTGTTTCCATGTAAGGTAATGTTTCCACGACCATACATGTCTCTGGAAGCCTGGAAATGAACAACATTGCTTGCATAATGACGCATGTTAACAGCCATAATGTCAAGACAAGGGTATGCACAGAGGCTTCTTTCAGTTTTCCTGTGCCAAATCCAGGCACAAAGCTTTAGCTGGCCTGGGGCTAAAGTAGAATATACTTGCCCAAGATTCCATGCAGTGGGACTGAACCCAGACCACATGGTTGAAGGGCAAGACTTTTACCACTCAGCCACACCTGCACATGAAAGGGGTCGAAATAGTATCCCATAGACTGGCCCCATGACATAGGGTACAAAACATACCTCCTTCTGACACATTGGAAGCTGGTTGCGTATGCTGCTCCTCATTGAAATTAGGAAGTAGCGTACTTAACTGGACCCAGGGAGGGAAAGGTGTGCTACCTCTCATGTAAAGTGGTGGTGGGGTAGGGGCATTAACTTAGCGGTGTGGTGTTGGATTGTTAAAAAATATTGGTTTCAAATTTTGACACAAGGCCAGTAATTTCAAGGGAGGGAGTAAGTCGATTACATCACCCCCTGTACTCCGCTGGTACTTATTTTATCAACCTCGGAAAGGATGAAAGGCAAAGTCAACCATGGTGGAATTTGAACTTAGAATCTAAAGATGGGCGAAATGCCACAAAGCATTGCACTTGGAGCACGAAAGGTTCTGCCAGCTGACCACCTTTAATTATTAAATAATATTAAAAGTGTGAGGGTACGTGGCTTAGTGGTTAGGGTATTCAGCTAATGATCGTAAAGTCATGAGTTCAATTCCCAGTGTCACGTCCTTGAGCAAGACACTTTGTTGCTCCAGGCCACTCAGCTGGCAAAAAAGTAGTCCCCGAATTTCAACGGGCCAACCATAACACATTCTGTGTTCTCACATCATGTCACTACGTCCTAAGTTCAAATATTGCCAAAGTTGACTTTGATTTTCACCCTTTCAGGGTTAATAAGGTACCAGTTGCATACTGGGGTCGATCTAATCGATTGGCCCCCTCCCCCCAAATTGTGGGCCTTGTGCCTAGAGTAGAAAAGATTGTGTTCTCCTAGAGAACTCTGTTAACTCTTTAGCACTCACATTATTGTCAAGTCATACTTATTTATTCACATGCTGGTGGCATGTAAAAAGCACCATTTGAGTGTGACCGATGTTGGTGCCAACCGACTGGCTCCTGTGCTCTGGCTTGTAAAAAGCACCATTCAAGTGCGGTTGAAGCCCGTGCTGGTTGCACGTACAAATCATCCACTACACTCTCCAAATGGTTGGCATTATGAATAGCATCCAGCTGTAGAAACCTTGCCAAATCAGATTGGAGCCTGGTCCAGCCTCCTGGCTCACTAGCTCTGTCAAACTGTCCAACCCATGCCAGCATAGAAAGCGGATGCTAAACAATGATAATGATGATGATTGTTTTGAATTATTCATGCATTATCTTGCAGCTTTGGGAGTTTGGTGAGGTAGCAGTTAAATTTTAGAATGATATTGTAGGGTTAGTGTGAGAGGCCGGATCTGGCCAGTTTGAAGATAAAATGGAATACTTTGGCCGGCTATGGCCAGTTTAAATGCTAAAGGGGTTAAGGGTATGTGTGCTTGTGGAGTGCTCAGCCACTTGCTTGTTAATTTCATGTGCCGGCTGTTCTGTTAATCGCATCAACAGGAACCATTGTCATCATAAACACCAGAGTACCAGTTGATATTGTGTAATTTCTACTTGTTTCATTTGTCAGACTTGGATGTGTCTGAGATGAAGAAGATGGAATTGGAAGACAATTTGAATCGGTATAACAAGGAACGAGAAGACTTACTGACTGAGAAAGCGAGAGCTGAAGAGATGAAGCAGGAAGCTTTGAAGAATGTAGACCTTGAAAAAGAAGTAAGAAACCAGAAAGTAAGTAGTTGCCCCCAAAAAGGGTCATTTTATTATTTCTAACCCTACTGAAGGATTCACATGTCTGTGAAGCTTCCTGACTATTCAGTGTATGGGGCTGTACATTAACCTCCTAACCCTCTTTTTTTTTCTGTATGTGTGTGAGTGTGATTGAGTAGCCTATACAGATGCGTGGCCTAGTGGTTAGGCTGTTGCACTGACACTCATTAGATCATGGTTTCGATTCCCTGACTGGGCAGTGTATTCTTGAGCAAAATACTTCATTTCATGGTGCACCAGTCCCCCTTCTGATCAGGGGATGAATGCTGGCCTGCTTGCTTAGCTATTGGAGTGGCATCATTTGAAGGCTAAAACAATGCAAATATGCATTGTGACCAGTGATGTGTAACATCATCTGATTGTCTCATTGGTTACGTATGTATGTATATACCATGCCTACCCAGGGACGTGCTACCTAGGTAGGCAAGGTAGGCAGTGCCTAGCCTGAATGAAATGGATCGTCTATGTGACAGTGTCTTTCTGTCTGTGTCACTCTGTCTATGTGACAGTGTCTCTCCGACAGGTGCTATAAGTCTAACAGCTGATTTTGGGGGCTTGTCGATTTTATATATATGTACATATATATGACTGTATCACCTTCTTCAATGCCCCCTATCCCCTCTTAAAGAATCTTTGTCTTGCAAATTACCTGGTGACCCTGCCAGTGTTGGGGCATCGTATAAAGCATCCAGTCCACGCTGTGAAGTGGTTGGCATTTGGAAGGGCATCTGGCTAAAAGAACCCTGCCAAACCTGACGTTGCTTGTGTTAGTGCCATGTAAAAAGCACTGTCCACTCTGTGGGGTGGTTGGTGTTAGGAAGGGCATCCAGCTGTAAATACTGTGCCCAAACAGGCCCTGCAGTCTGGTGCAGGCTCCCACCCATGCCAGCTCCTGTCAAACCATCCAACCCATGCCAGCTTGCAAAGCAGACGTTGAGAATGTATTTATGTCAGACTTCTTAGATACTTGTGTCACATTCTTGTTACTCTTCTGTTTTTGTACCAGTTCCAGCCAATCCTATGGTTGGCTGTGGCCATGCTGGAGCACTACCGTCATTGGGTTTTGTTAATTTCAATATTCCCATAGGAAAGAGAAGCCTTGGAGGCAAACGAAGTTGCTGAGAAACGTGCTGCAGAGATATCCGAAAAGGAGACCCAGATGCGTGAGCTGCAGGAACAACTGGAAGCCATCAGGAGAGAAACGGAAGAGAAAGATGCGGCATACAACGCCCTGATAGTGCAGCATGCGCAGCAAAGTAAAATCAATGCAGAACATGTGAAGGAGCATGACTATGAAGAATCTGCAGGAACCGAAGACGATACTACATATGGTAAGTTTCTTTTTTTCTTTTGCTATTCAATGCTTAATCAGTCTTGGCTTGTCTTTGTAATATTGTGGTTTTGGTCCCTGGACCAGATGGTGCATTGCATTCTTGAGCAAGACACTTCATTTCATGTTGCTCCAGTCCACTCAGTGGAGATGCGTCGGTTTAGTGGTTAGAATATTGGATTAACAACTGTAAGATTGTGGTTTCAATCCCTGGACCAGGCGACCCGTTGTGTTCTTGAGCAAAACGCATTGCTCCAGCACGTGGTTTAGTGGATAGGGTGTTGGATTTGTGATTGTAAAATTGTGGTTTCACTTCCTGGACCGAGCAGTGCACTGTGTTGTTGAGCAAGACACATCATTTCACGTTGCTCCAGCCCACTCAGCTGTAGAAATGAGTTTAGCCTGGAGAGGGATGGGCTTTGCCAGGCTTTCTCGCCCTAAATATGCTGCATGGTTTCATAAGTCCCAAGTTAACTCAGGTGGTGAAAACATTGACAATGTGTATCCTATTTGTGGCATGTACACCAGGTAAATATTACCTGTTTATAACCAATTAGAAAAGACATTATGACAATGGTATATAAACACTTGTGTGTGTGTGTTTATTAAAGTATTTATCAAGTGCCACTCACCAAGATATCAGTCAACCGAAGGCTATAATTAGAGTAAAAAAAGACTCCTACTTGAGCCGTGTGTAGTATGATGTTTGAACCTGGAACCATATGGTTGCTGAATGAACCTCTTAACTACCCAGCCACGCCTGCATCTATTCGTATTTCCCTAATATTTCATCCTTCTCTCAGGTGCTGAGTTACAAACCTACGAGAATCAAGATCTTCCGAGACCTGAAGAAGAAAGACTAACTTTGGCTGAAAAGAACCACCGTTTGAAAGAGCAGCTAAAGGTAAGTTATTTTGAGTTTTTTTTGTCATTAGTTTGAATAACTTGTCTTAACATACCTAGGTACACCTCAGCATACATTGGTAGTTGGTTCCAAGACGTGACTTAACTTGAAAAGTGACGCAACACAAACCTTTTCAAAAATATATTAGCTTATATCTGTTTTAAGAAATGATGTGTTTAGGTGTTTTTTTCCATCCCCAATTTTTATAATTTTATATTTGCTTAGATCGACCTAATGTTGAGCAAATTGACTAAGTTGAGGTTTATTTCACCTTTTCTTTTCTTTTTTAAAAACATGATGTAAACTCAAAACATAAATTGAGTTACACCTGTACATCATAATCGTTTTTGTGTCCAACTATTTTCGATGCTGGCATGGTTTGGATGAGTCTTAAAGAAGCAGTATCCTACAACTGCATGTCCTTCCTGTTGCCAGCCATAACTTTTTTTTAATTCCAAGTAAGGTAGGAAAGATTCCCCCCATTTTTTCCCCAAATTTGGTTAATATTGTAATATTTTTTTGCCAAAAATCTCCGTTTTCGGATACGGAAGTTTCAGAAAATTGCCAAAAATCAGCATTGTGAAATCCACTCTCCCCTTTCCCCAACACTAACCCTAAAACCGTAACCATAAGTACAGAAATGTTTTGAAATTTTTGTCCGAATCATGTCCGTATTTTTCCGCATACTTAGAAGAAAAAATAACCTTAGTACCAATTTATGTTCCTAACACTAGCTTAACAATAACTAAGTCATTTTACTAAATTCTTTATTATATTTAAAATTAATTGATAGAAACACAGCATCTCAACAGAAATATGGTAACAAAAGGGTTAAAATATATAATAGAGAAACAATTTTAACCCTTTTGATATCAACCTGGCTGAAACTGCCTCTGGCTCTGAAGTACAACTGTCTTGTTTTTAAAAGTTTTTAATTAAAATCTTCCAAACTTTAGCCACAATTTATGTTCCTAGCATCAGCCGAATGATAACTAAGTTGTTTTACTGAATTCTTTGTTATATTTAAAATCAATCGAAAGAAACAGAACATCTCAACAGAAATACAGTAACAAAAGAATTAAGGCCAATTCTCTTCCTCAGCAGCAGCGTCTTTAACACTTCTGCTGTGGAGGACTGAGGGAAGGTAAAAGTAAAAGCACACAGAGAAGCCCCCCCCCCCAGATGAAATTGGGATTTTTTAAATGAAAACATTTGTTTGATGGTTAGTTGCATACTTTGCAAAGAAAACTGCAATCTACATACAATGCAAATTTCTATGCACACTCACTGCACAAAAAGCAAGAGAATGTTGCAGGTGACACCTCTCTCTATTCTTTGAATCGCTCTGCTAGTGATGAACATGTTATTTACCAAATGCTAATGTACAAATGGGAAAATGGTGCACACAGTACATAATTTGGTGTTCACAGTACATAATTTGGTGTTCACACTGGTAGACAACGACATTCCTCAATCTCAGTCACTTATCCAAACGATTGAAGTTTCAAGCACCTCTCCAGTTATTTGACTGCGGCCATGCTGGAGCACCGCCTTTAGTCCAGCAAATCGACCCCCAGGACTTATTCTTTGTAAGCCTAGTACTTATTCTATCGGTCTCTTTTTTGCTGAACCGCTAAGTTACGGGGACATAAACATACCACCATCGGTTGTCAAGCAATGTTGTAGGGACAAACATATACACACACATACATATATATATATATATATACACACACACACACATATATACGACGGGCTTCTTTCAGTTTCCGTCTACCAAATCCTCTCAAGGCTTTGGTCGGTGTTATAGTAGAAGACACTTGCCCAAGGTGCCATGCAGTCAGACTGAACTTGGAACCATGTGGTTGTTAAACAAACTACTTACCACACAGCCACTCCTGCACCTATATAATTAGATTTTTTTAACATCAAACGGCTTGGAGGATTCATCTGAGTAAAACATAGGAATCAAAGGTAAAAAAGTACTTGAGGAACTCTGAAACAAAGTAATATATGAATTTAATAGATACAGGTTTTTTTTGGGTTTTTTTTTGTGTTTACTGCTGTTAAATTATATATGTACCTACAAATGTAAATCTGTATATCTGCACACATACACACACATTTCTCTTTGAAGGCACTTGGAGACCAGTTAGTAGGTTCAAAAGATAAAAGCAAAGAGAGTATAAATGATGTCCTCCATGCAGAGAATGTGAGGTCTGGCCGTGATAAATACAAGACGCTGAAGCAAATCCGGTCCGGAAACACCAAGAAACGAGTTGATGAGTTTGAGGCATTGTAAGTGTTGTTGTTGTTATTGCTATTGGTTTTTGTTGTTGCTGGTTGTTTTTGTTGTTGCTAGCTGTTTTTGTTGTTTTGGTGTTCTTTTTGTTGTTCATTTATTAATACTGTTCAGTCACCCTATCACACACACACTTGGTCTGACTGGGCATTTCTATTACATGTACGTAGTTGATCAAACAAGACCAGATCTGAGCCATTCGTCCTCATGTAGTGCATACAAACAGATTTCATATGCCCTTTCCACTCCTCCAACTCTTAAACGGATCAATCTCAAGGACTTCCTGTATATGCACATTGAGAACTATTCTTTTTTATACACCCAGGGTTACTAGGTAGATTTCAAGTGGATAAATTTTGAGGCCTATTTGGCACCATCTGTTGGAGGCCCACTTGTATGGTGGACTACACAGCAAGCTCTAACACTGCTGTTACCTTACACTATTCTGTCTCCGGGTGTCTGTAGATTATATCATTTCTGGTCTAATCTATAAAAATTAAGATTCTGGTACCTCACTACCTGAGAAGACAAAACCCTTTTGATGGTGACTTGAGGGTTGCTTTACAGAAGTCAAAATAGAATGCTGCTTTAGATGTTTCCTTTTTCTATGCTGTAGGTTTATGTTTCATTAACCCCTTAAAAAGGAGTTGGGGAAAAAGATCAAGCTCCTTTCCAAGCCATAAACACAAAGGGCTGGTTTCCCAGATCCTGTGACCCGTAGTGATATATTCTCCTACTCTCTTGGATTGGATGCCAGTCTCACAATTCCTCATTTTTGCCAGCTGAGTTGATTGGAGCAACAGGAAATGAAGTGTTTTGCTCAAGAACACAATGCATTGCCAGTCCAGGAATTGAAACTACAATCTTAAGATCACGAGGTGTATAGAAGGAAGCTATTTCAATGATTCTATCCTACTATTTTTCTTAGTAAAGACAAGACAGAGGTTTACAAACATTGTGACACTTTACTGTCACCAATAATTGTTAGGTGTGTCAAGAAAGTCAAATTAAAATTTAAAGAATATTTGGTTGATAACTTTACATAATTGTGACACAATAGGTAATTGTTTATTTTCTTAATTTTGTTAATTACTTCTAGCCATTGAAACCTGAATAATGTTGAGAAAAATTTTAATTTAAAAAATGTCACCAATGGGAAAAATTTAGATAAGCTCTGCCAAGAGATTCTAATGCGAGTGAGATATGAGTGCTGGCAGGTTAAATGCTCTTCTAGGTCTACGCGTGTAGGCTTGGATTGATATTGTCGCTTAGCAATATTTCCTTTTAAATAAATAACTATTGGCATTATACCGTGCTTGAGAAGACATGTCAAGCCAAGTGAGATCGTAGTCATGGCCGATGCCAGAGTTTTGTAACAGGCTTGTAAAAAACACCCACTACACTCTTGGAGTGGTTGGCGTTAGGAAAGGCGTCCAACTGCAGAAATCAGATTGGAACCTGGTGCAGCTTACCAGTTTTCATTCAAACTGTCCAACCCATGCCAGCATGGAAAATGGACATTAAATGATGATGATGATGCCTATCATTAAAGGTACCATAATGATACATTGAATGCTCTTAAAAGATTCTTTGTGTGTGTATTTATTTGATTAATTAAAGATGGAAGATGCAAAAATGTTTATTAATCACTGCAATTGTTTCGACCTATCTAACATCGTCCCGTCACGGGTGGGATATTTAACAACTGGTTTACAAGTATTCGTCACTGTGGATGTTTCTTCAGGTGATTACAAGACGGATCTCGTTAAAATATATATATTATATAAATAAGGTAATGATCGCAAATGATTAAAAAGAAAAGAGTCTTGACATTTTGGATGCTAGTCCTTTGTCAGAAAAATAAAAATATGAGAAAGGAGGTTTTCCTATATTCTTAGTTTAAATCTCACAAAATTTCGCTTTGGCATTCAACTTGAAGCCAAAGTCTGTAACAATAGTCTCCAGGAAACATCTTAGACTTGATAGAATCAGACACCTACACCACTTCCACACATTTTTAGCATGACAGATCACTTCTTTTAACTCTTTGCCTGTCCAAAGTATTTTCATAAGTTTGTCCAGATTGTCCATGCTTGTTTTCACACTTCTAGTTGTTCCTCATTTCATATGTCCTGAGTAACATAAAGCTTTCCTTTCATAAATCCCAAGTTAACCTGGTGGTTGAAAAAAGAAAAAAATTGGAAATGTGTATCATATCAAATGCATGGACACCAGGGGAAACATGTCCTGTGTATCACAAGGAATACACAGAACAGGCAAAGGGTTAAAAGTAATTTTTTTTAAAAAATAATTTTTGGTTTATTTTATTTTCAGTGAATTCAATGGTTTTTTTGTTTTTTTATTTTCTTTAGAAATTAAACCTCACTGCGCCTTGGCACTATGTGACAGCCGATTCCTGACTTAATTACCAGCTTCTTAAATTGTAGCTTTCACATAAAATGCTTTTGTCACAGCACAAATTATTTTGGATAGGGGCATTTGTTTTTTTTTGTTCCCATATTGGTTTCTTTGATACTTTATAATTACAAACCTATTAATTATTATAAATAGTATTGAATTTAAAAAAAAAAATAAAATTTAATTTTTACTTATTTTCTGGTTTAATTTTTTTTGGCATAACTGCATTAATACAGATTCAATTTTTGAACTATTTAAATTCAGTTACTCTCCTCAGAGTAACTGAATTCAGTTACTCTCCACACACACACACATTATATATATATATATATGTATGTATGTATGTATGTATATGCTCTCCCATGTTTTAGTTATCCTGGCTGCTAAATATTGCTTATTTATCTTTTCTCCTCTTGGAGATATTTGCATGCTTCTTGTTTATGTGTTTTAATGCATGTTTGTGAATCCATTACAGTCCATTCTGCACGTGCACCAGACGGTTTTCGAACCGTACACACATACACACACACACATGCGTGTGTGTATGTCTTTGAATGTTAATGTTATGTTTTCTTATGCAATAAGTTTTTCCTGGCTTTTGTCATGAAATAATGCTCGGTTCTCTTGTATTGTTCTTTAACCATTTCTTTGTTGCATTTCCAACCTAAAACCCTGCCGTGTCTCTTGTTTCACTGATATTATAAATTTATTGTGAATTTTAACTGTTTTCATGAAACTGTTATGACTTTTGTTTATTGACAAATGTGGTTTTCAGAACATGACAAATGGTTCTCAAATTTGTTAATTAATTTTGCCTCAAAACCAATTTAATTCCAGATAAATACAGGTAAATTTTAGTAAAATGTTAAAATAATCAAAATTTTGTTTAACTATCATCACAGAAAATGAGTTATTAACATATAATCAGTTGGTTAGATGCTAAAATTGTAATATACAAGAAATATGCATGTTATTGAATTATCAATTGTAATTAGATGCACATGAAACGGGTGCACCATAAATGTGAAATGGGGGCAAAATAGTGGGATTTATGTTAGAAAGAAACTACGAAATGAAATGAAATTCATGCGTGAGTGAATTGCTCTTAATTAAACTCTGTCACCCATTTTACAGGTAAATTAAAATTGTGTGTAGATAAATTTGAGAAATCATCATTATCATTCTTTGACGTCCACTTTCCATACTAGCATGGGTTGGACGATTTGACTGAGGTCTGGTGAACCAGATGGTTGCACCAGGCTCCAATCTGATCTGGCAGAGTTTCTACAGCTGGATGCCCTTCCTAACGCCAACCACTCTGAGAGTGTAGTGGGTGCTTTTTACGTGCCACTGGCATGAGGATCAGTCAGGCAGTACTGGCAACGGCCGTGCTCAAATGGTGTTTTTTACATGCCGCCTGCACACGAGTCAGTCCAGTGGCACTGGCAACAACCTCGCTCAAATGGTTTTTCGTGTGCCACTGGCACAAGTGCCAGTAAGGCGATGCTGGTAATGATCACACTCGAATAGTGCTTCTTACGTGACACCGGCACAGAAGCCAGTTTAGCCGTTCTAGCAACGATCACGCTCGGATGGTGCTCTTAGTGCTCCACTAGCACGGATGCCAGTCATAACCCAATTTTTTGTACACAAATTTAACACCATTCCTATTATAGAAACTTGTAAAAGTGTCCCACTCTGTGTAATGCAAGTTTGAAGAATGCACTTTAGAATATCATTTCAGTTGACCTCTGGCTACTGGGAGCTTTCCGCTTCTTGTGTTGGAACTTTTTTTTCTTTGCAACCATCATACTATTTAGGTTTTGGAGAATAGCTGAATTCATGGGTCGCCCTCTCCCCTACATGAATAGCCTATCTACAACTGTGCTATTACATCTGCTTGGAACTACAGTTTGGTCACATTACTTTTGAGCCCCACAAAATTGATTTAGAAAAAAAAAATGCATTGATAATGCTTTTATTTACTATACACCAAACTAAGTATCACTACTACTTATTACCTGGTGTACCAACTGAGTCATAACTAATTCATTTCTATCAGTTAACACCATTTGTGTTGTGTAACTATTGTCATCAAGTTTCATAAAGGGTGTTTAGAAAATTCTCTTCTTACCTCTGTATGCAGTTATTATTAAAGTTCCTTTCTACTTGCAAATAGAAAAGAGCTCCTACTGCATTTAAAGAAAAAAAACCTCTTTATGTACTGATGTAATGCTAGTGACTTTGAAGTAGAAGTATGACTATCGTTTATCATGGATTTGGTTCCTAAAAAAGAAACCTAAATAAATCTTCTTCTTGCACTTCTTGTAAATAGAATGAAGGATAGTTTCATTGACCCTGAACTCACAGCCCCCAGTAGTAAGGTTTCTCTCATTGCAGCACAGTTGCCTAAACACATGCAATTGTCAGGGAATTCTGGGTGTCTGAGCATTGTAGAGGGTCACTTGGGTGCATCTTTTGTGGTCCAAGTGACTAATTGCCAACCCTTGTCATCACGGACCAAATCATGGTTCACACTTGAATGTATTCTTATCCTTTGATCCTTGTTGAATGAAGTTGCATGTGGTAGCACAATTTCCAAAAAATATGTTCAGATCTTACTCGAAAACTTCTGATTGTCAAATGCTTCATTTACCCCCCAGCAGTTTGTCATTCTGGCAGTTTCTTAATGTCTAATATATTACTTATAGCAGAATGTTTGAATTTCCTCAAAGCAAAGATGAAACCATAAGCTTTTCTTTACTTTTTTTGTATAATGGTTTGTCTCTGTAGTTAATATCTGGAATATTCTGAGTGGGGGAAAATTAAACAAAGCAAAAAGAAAGTTGGTTGCTTTTGAATCATTGAAGAGGCTGATTAAGTCCGTTCTCTTCTGAAAAATGTTTGAAATGATTTTACCCTTACCCCTAGTCTCTTTCTATCATTTTTGCCTGTCACTATCAGACACCAATTTGTCTAATTTTTCATCAAGCATGTGGTTATGCTAGTTGCATTTTTTAATTGATTTTTGCCACTTCTTTAGAAAATTCTTTAAATTAAGAATCATTAATAATGAATGCAAAACTGATATCCATTTTTTTTTTCAAACAGTTAACAAAACAATGTAATGGTTATAAGATGGGGGAAAAATACTCTCAAAATTCAGAGACAACCTATGTAGCATTAAAATATCTTTGGCATTGTAAGTTGGTTCTAAATGAACCTGGTTTTTGGAATGCACTGAAATAGAATGTTAATCCATTATACTACCGAATAGATGTGCATATTGTATATGCAAATGTGCATTGTCCGTCTTTCCCCTATCTTTTTGTAACTATCATCAACTCTTTGCTGCAGTCACAGTGCTGCATCTGTTTTACTTTCCTACTGCTCTAGTTGTTCCTTATTGAAAAATCTGTCACTTCTTGGCTTTCACTCTTACTTTCTGTCTTTCTCTTGTTCTTTAGTTATTTTTCTTCAGCATGATAAGGTTCAGTAGACTTAATATAGAGATGCTGTTGTTTATGCTGCTTTATAGATCAGTGACTGAGACTAATTCTTTATTTAAGCAGATATGTTGCCTTCCTTTTATGCTACAATTTGCTACAAATGATGTTTCCATCACTAATGCCGCAGAAAAATGAACATATGGGATTCACTCCAATTAAATTGATGCCATCATGGCAGCAGGTTATCCAGTCCCTTGCAAAGAGAAGGATCTATTCAGTGCTATTAAAACTGAGATAGTTTATTGTTCCTGTGGATTTTCAACAGGAATTCATCTTGCATGACAGATAACAAAGGAACTAAAGTTTCCATGGCCTTTGAAGATGGTTATCCAGTGAATATTTCTGGAAACCTTTCATTGGGGGATCCGATGCTGGAAAGTTTTAGGTCTAATACAACAAAAGTGACTTTAATGAAGGGATCGATTCCAGCAAAGGCAATGAATCAGTAATAGCAAGATTTTCTGGGAATGTTTACTCTTTTACATCCAACAACTTGCTGTCCATCTGGAAAGTGACTGACAAGTTCACTTTAACCAAACATCTGCTACATGAGAAATCCAAAAGACACTGTTCACATCCCTTCTTCAAGCCGTACGAGTGTTGTTCCTTCACATGAATATTTATGTATCATTAGGTTCCGTCTTACTACACCTGGAACAAGTTAGAGGGGAAGAAAGCAGTGTGTTCCTATTGCAGGCCAACCTGACATCAGTTTTAGTAGTGTTATTGGAATAAGAGGGTATATACTGTGAATGAGTCAATATGAATACCTTTTTCTGTGGGAAGTTCATTTGAAGATCTTTCAAGAGTAACCAATGGTGAAGTTTGCAGCATCTGCAGACATATTTTATACTTGGATTACTGGGTGTGTGTGTCTGATGCCCCTGAGATTCAGTAGTTAGATGCTCCTGTGTGACCCAGCCAATCTATTTGTGCTTCATCTCAGGTATTGCGATGATCTTGTTGAAGCCCAACAGCTGTACCCCAGTATGGAAATATTGGACCCCTATAAAATCTACAAGGCAGCGTCCATTGACAAGCTCAACATAAAGGACCAAGAACTTCAACCTGAACATCTTCTCTCAACCTGGTTGAAGTCACTGATCTAACCATAGACATTTTGAAAGCAACTTCAATAATATCGACATATTAATAGCTGGATTTAATGACAATAAGCCTAAACTCATTATACTCCTGAGGACTGTATGGTTTGACAAAGTTTGGCTGCAAGTAACTGGAATTTGCTCCTTGAGATTCATAGCTGACTTGAGAAAACATTCCTCTTTGCCACAGTTCATAGACAGTTATTGTAGTTTCTTTAGGAAGTGGTGCCATACTCCTTCCTGAGAGCCATATTCACATTGAGTTTTCATTCCTCTTGGATTTTGGTACCCCTTTGTGACATTCAATAATTTTTCCATTTCCTGGATTCTTGGGAAGAAATATGAAATGCTTAACTACACAATGGTAGATATTAGTGCACATTTAGGGCAAGACAATCGAGGAGCTGAGCAAGAATAGTTCTGAAATGGGAGTAGCAGCAACCGCAGTGATGGTGTTGACTCTGAAAGCAACTAGAACCATTGGAATCTGTGCTTGGACCAAAGTTAAAATTTTCAAATTATCTACAGATGTAAGGAAATCTTTTTGGAAATTGGCTGTCTGGTTATGTTACAAAAATTTACAAATTGGAATGGGCAGATATCTTTTTAATAGTACCAGTGCCATGGACCGAGCCCCTGTAAGATCAGTGGTTTATAATAGCAGACAAATTATCAGTGTTCTTGAACCAGGCAACATTGTAAATAAAACAAATAGCTGTGGGGGAAAAAGAAAAATGTTTAGGTTTCCAACAGCATCAACTGGCATTTGTTGCAGGAATTAAATGATATTTTTTAATTGATAGGCATCGCTATACATCTAGAAGAAATAGTTGTCTTGTGGAATTTTTAATTTCATGGGAATTTTCAGACCGACCACCACACACTTCAGCTACTTCTCCTACCCATAATAATGGTGATAAAATCACATAAGATTAACGGTTTAGAAGCTTATGCCATGTCATAGAGGGCATTATTCTCAATGTGTGCACCAAAAGAGAGGATGTGATAAGCAGAAATTCATTATCTCGATATACGAGCCCTTTTGACTTAGAAAACGTCAATTTCTGGAACACCTCAGCTTTTACCATGTTAATGATTCCTAAAGGCAAACCTTGACACAGTTGCTGGATGACATCACGAGGAATACTGCTTTGGCAATGGTCAATTGTTCTACGAAGAATGTTTAAGATTTGGAAGTCTTTATAATCTCTCGAGGCTCATTTTTTGGTAAAACTAAAAATCTCGTCTGTTCTACAGGGCTGATGAGGCAACAATGCTGAAAAATACTAAAGCTTTGTAGAGGTTGTACAAATCTAATACCAATATAAACTGGGGGTCATTGCAACCCTTTATTTCCACATATGTTCTAGTTCCAATATTCAGATGTGTAGGGTTTCCCTCTGAACCTTAGAAATTGTTTCTGTGGGTGGTTTACCTCTTGACACCCCAGTTTCTGAGTTTAAAAAAAAATAATTTTCAGAATTAAAGCATTTTAAAAATATTATTTTCAGTTATAGTTTTGAATAAAATGAAACTGTTTTTCACATTTACTGAATGTGTTTTTGTTTAAAATACGCTTGAATTAATTAGTTGGGGTTGTTTTACACTAATTCTGAAATATAATGAGCAACCCTGGACTGCTACACTGTTGGATAGTGGTTTCAATTCTTATCTGAAAGATAACTTTAAAAAAAGAAATCCAGTAGGGTTCTAATAAATAAAATATACCTTCATTAACTGGGTTTTTTTGCAATATTTTTGTTGAAATACTTTGCTATTGTTTCAATAAAATTTTAAAATAATGAATTTAATAAAATAGTTTTAAGTCAGCATTTGGGACATAAATTAGCATGCCATTTTGATGGTAGGTTTTAATTTAGATTCCCTCAAAGCAGGAGGTTTGTATCATGGAACCAGCAGTCGTCTTAATCAGGTTGGTGTCAAGAGAAAACGATTTGTTACCATATTGCTGGCGAAATGAACTGCTTTTGTTTCAAGTGACTTTGAAAATATGAAATTTAGCAAAATATCTTTAAAGTAATGTTTAGAACGTAAATTAACAGGAAACTTGAATGGAAGATTTTTAAACCAGTTTAAAACAAGTTTGTATCCTAGAACCAGGAGTGGTCTCAGGCAGGTTGGTATCAAAAGGGTTAAGAATAATACCAGCTCTTTTATAGCCGTTTTCCCAGGACAAAGCAACATGCAGATATTCTGCTATTAATTGAACGTATTTAGTTTCCTAATTAATGAAATCTAATTAGATGGGGAATATATTGAAAGCGATTAACTTTGTATATATTTGTGTAGTTCCCACTGTAAAGTGGTTGCTGATAGGAAGGGTGTCCAACCGTAAAAGCCATGCCAAAGGACACATTGGAGCTTGATGCAGTTTTTGGACACATCCAAAGCTGGTCAAACTGTCCAACCTATTCCAGCATGGAATGTGAATGTTAAATGACAATGGCCGTATTTTGGTCAAAGACTGGTATAAATGTTGAAGTGGAGTGTTTTATTGTTTAGGCTAAAATAAGTTCTGGCCAACTGACCAGTGTGTCCTTTGTTGTCTGTTCAGGAGACAAAATCCCCTAATGATGTATGGTTCTGACCTTTTAGTTTGCTTTTCCTATTCCTGAGATTGGACAAAACTCCTTGTGATATTCCAGCCATGACCATCCTATCATCTGTCTTGATACATAATGTGATACAAGGTCCTACATGTACCTTGGATCACATTATCTGATGTTTTTGTTGGGTTTTTTTGTCTAAGAAAATTTATCCTTCATTTTTCAGTAACGAGGTCAAAGTGTCTTTAGATTCAGAGTTTAAATTATAGTTTATGTGAAGGCAGATGGCTGAGTAGTTTGAGTGTTGATGGTCATAAGGTTGTGGGTTCTATTCCTGATCTGGCAGCATTTGTGTCCTTGAGCAAGTCCTTTCATTTCACTCTGTGCCAGTCTGCTCTGCTGTAAATGAATACCATCTTAGTACTGATACAGCTCACTCTCTACCTTCTCCCCCCCCCCCCCCACAACTCATCCTGGATGTTCTGCTGGGGTCACTATTAGGAGAGAAGACCAAAAAGATGTCGGCTCACAACTGTTTAGCCATGCTCCTGATGTTGTCCTGGCTCAAGGATGGATGAGCTAAGAGGTCATCTATGTCTGCTCATAACTACATACACCTAAAACAGATATAGCAGGGGACAATCTACTAAGTGATGGCCATGGTTGGCAACAATAACTGAGCATCTCCCACTTTTTCCTCATGCAATTTTCCTCTGCCTAATTGTTCTCTTGAGACAAGCTGAGGCTCTGCTAGTTGATCTTTGAAGACCCTTGACCAAAATGCTGTACAGTAGGTTTGAACCTGGATGCATGTCATTACACAACACCTTAATTACAAGGCAATTAAGGTGTCTTGTAATTGCCTGCCAGCGTTTTCCAATGTTTCCACATTTTCCTCACCATTACTCAATTGACCCTTTAATACATAAACTGGCTGTGTTCTCCCTATTTTATGTTCAAACCAGCCACATCTGGCCTCTCATGCCTACCCTACAATGTCATTCTAGAAATAAAGTCACATCATTGAAATCTTAAGGCTACAAGGTAATGCAGGATTCATTCAAAACTGAATAAATAGGCATTTCACCTGACAGTAATCAGAATGCAAAATGCTTAATGAACTAAAGAACGGCCTGCTAGAAATGGTAGCTAAATCTCCCTCAAGTCAGGTCCTACTGTTTCATAAACTAAACAAGGAAACCTGTACATGACCCTACAGCCTGCTAGAAATAGCAGCTAAATCTCCCTACTGTTTAACACTTTAGTATTTAAACTGGCCATATCCAGCCTAAATATTCTACTTGTTTTATGTTCAAACCAGCCAGATCTGACCTCTCACACCTACCCTACAATGTCATTCTAATAATAAACTCTCACACCATTGGAATCAAGAACCTCCAAGATAATCTGTGGTTAATCCAAATCAATGGAAAAGGGTGTAATTTTTCTTTTTTCAATTGGGTAATGTACTTTGCGTTCACTGCACATAGAAACAAGCTAGGATGGTCATGTCTAGAGTGTCTTTGGTATTAGGTCTTCTTGGTGAGGTTTGATCCAGGATCTAAATAGCAACTCTTTGTAGAATCCAACACCATTTGTTTGTTAGTGGAACTTTACCATTTCCATTGAATCAGTGGAACTGTCACGTCTTTGGTCTTTTTTGCAGTGCCTGCTTCCTTGTTTATTCACTGTAGAGTTTAGAATGCACTTCCACTGAGTTTTTAATCTACCATTCTGGTGCACTCGGTGCATAATAAGGCTGGCACTTCCTTGATGTTTTTATGACTTGCACCTCGTTAACACCTGCACTCTATCACCCCCTCCCCTTGCACCTCCATATCATGACCTGCACTCTGTTAGTAGTGTTCGTTTCTTTTAACAAACTTTTTTTTTACCTGTCTGCTTGGACCATTTACTTTGCAGATGATCAACCTATCACTGGTTTTAGAGGCAACCAGCCTATCACCAACTCCTTCAATGAAGTGACGTAGGATACGCTCTCTTTTACTTGTTTGTCATTTGACTGTGGCCATGCTGGAGCACCGCCTTTAGTCCAGCAAATCGACCCCAGGACTTATTCTTTGTAAGCCTAGTACTTATTCTATCGGTCTCTTTTGCCGAACCGCTAAGTTATAAGGACCTAAACACACCAGCATTGGTTGTCAAGCGATGGTGGGGAGACAAACACATACATACGTATATATATATATATATATATATATGATAGGCTTCTTTCAGTTTCTGTCTACCAAATCATTCACTCACAAAGCTTTGGTCGGCCCGAGGCTATAGTAAAAGACACTTGCCCAAGGTGCCATGCCGTGGAACTGAACACGGAACCATGTGGATGGTAAGCAAGCTACTTACCACACAGCTGCTCCTGCGCCTATGGAGAATTTTTTTCTCTCTTTGTTCAGTTATATACATAGCTTGTTTCATTTGTTTCGCTTGGGCTTATAGGCTAACATCAATATCATAATTCTAATTCCAAATCTTTTCGTAGTCCATAACTGGTACTTATTTAATTGACCCCCCCCCCACGAAAGGATGACGGGCAAAGTCAACCTCGGCAGAATTTGAACTTGGAACATAGTGGCAAATGAAATGCCACTAAGCATTTCACCTGATGTGCTAAATATTCTGCCAGCTCACCGCCTTAATAATAATAATAATAATAATAATAAAAAGACCCTTTTTGGGTTTCTTGAATGTTTTTATGGTTGTCTGTTTTAACCGTTCAACACTTGAACTGGCCATATCTGGGCTAAATATTCTACTTGTTTCGTGAACTCTATTTAGCTCTGGTCAGTTTGTGAAATTGGGCAGATGATGATGATAGTGATTGTATGTGTCTTTGTATTCTGTAAATGGCAGATGTCTGCCAGTGTCACTCATGAAAGCTCCTATGCTACATGTTGATGGCTGCCGTATGTTATTCCCAACATGTTGCGTTAACTGTATATGATTAGTATCTAAGCAGTCTTCCATGTAGCATAAGATAAACGTATTAATGACGAGAATACTACATGGATATGGATGGAGATTTTATATTTTTGTTAATGCATTGTTACATATGTGGAGGCGCAATGGCCCAGTGGTTAGGGCAGCAGACTCGCAGTTGGGGGATTGCGGTTTCGATTCCCAGACCGGGTGTTGTGTGTGTTTATTGAGCAAGAACACCTAAAGCTCCACGAGGCTCTGGCAAGGGGTGGTGGTGACCCCTGTTGTACTCTTTCACCCCAACTTTCTCTCACTCTTTCTTCCTGTTTCTTGAGTAACACTGTGATGGACTGGTGTCCCCTCCAGCTGGGGGGAACATATGCCATGGAAACCGGGCCCATGAGCCTGGCTAGGCTTGAAAAGGGCGAAAGAAAGAATTGTTACATATGTTTCGGCATTAGATATATTTTTATGGGACTAAATCATAGGATATTATTAAAATATAAAATCTCCATCTATGAAATATTTTTTGTTATATAAAAAAAGAAGACTAGAGAATTAGACATCTTGAAATCTTGTTTGTTTATTGCAGTAGTGTTCTCATTAAATTCACCATCATCCAGTGTTTTAAATTAGATTCCAATCGAGCATAGGTTTCCTATTTGCAGAAACACACACTAGTCTCTGGGGACGACACATTACCTGGAAATGAGTGAAGGTTCCAAGAGTCTGGCCTTCAACTTCTTGGTCATGTCTGTCTCCAAGATTCTTCAATTCTTCAATCAGTCTGGCATTAGAGTCATAGATACTTAATAAACAACTTATTATAATTAACTCATTAGTGCCCACTTTCCCTTTTCTACCTCTCCCTTCTCTAATTCTCTCTGTCCCATCTTATCCTCTCACTCCCCTCTTATCCTTTGTTCAGTTCCTCTTACTGACACTCCTGGCCATTACTCTCTATCTTCATTTCTTCCTTCACCCCTCTTGCTCTCCCTCCTCTCTTATCACTTTGTTCTCTCTCTCTCTCCTCCCGTGCTATTGGTTGCATTCTCCCCACTCCCATCTTATCAGTTGCTCTCTCTCTCCCTCCCCCCATCCCGTCGGTTGCCCCCCCCCCCATCCCGTTGGTTGCTCTCTCTCTCTCTGCCCCCTTCCCGTTGGTGGCTCGCTCTCTTCCCCTCCCCCTTCCTATCAGTGGCTCTTTTTCCCCCTCTTTATTTTGTAAGGGTGAAGAGGATGTCAGATAATCACTAGATCTGGTATAACTATCTGGATTGAATTTTTCCCACCTTTACAGATCCTGATTCCAGCCATGACCATCTTATACAGTTTCTTATACAATTTCTCAGGCTACATTATCCTGTATGCCACACCTCTTCAAGTTTTTTTTTCATCTCTTCAAAAAGTATGGTTTGAAAGGGAATTGGTTTCTATTTCTAGCAGTTTGAATGCTCTAAGATAGTCATAGGCAACCCAAAGGGCACGCTTGAATGAAATATTACTTCAAGTACGACCTGCCTGGTTATGAACCATGTCTCATGGCCGATTTCATGTAAAACAGTTGACCTGCTCTAAGGTGCCAAACTGAAAAGTAATAGTGGGAGTGCGAAAGGATTTGATCCCTTCCCATCCTTCGGAATTTACAACTGAAATGAGTGGTTGTGTGGGTTAACTTGTTCACTTAGCATCCATGTGATGTCCAGTTCAGTCCCATTGTGTGGCACCTGGGGCAGGTGTCTTCTTCTATAACCTTAGACTGATTAATGCATTGTGAGTAAATTTGGTTGACAGAAACTATGAGGAAGCCTCTGTGTCTCTCCCTGCCCCCTTTATGCATGGCAACTGGTGTTGGTTTGTTTACATAAAGGAGTCTGATAGAATAAGTATCAGATAAGGACCAGATTAAAAAAAAAGGAAATACTGGGGTTGATTTGATTGAAACATTTCAAAGAGGTGCTTCATCTTGGCCACAGTTCAGTGGCTAAAACCAGTAAAAGACTAACAACACACAAAAAAAAAAATATTTAATTACTCTTAACCCGTTAGCACTTGTGGTCCCTTTTTTTTAGGACCAGAAGGATAATCCATCATATTTCTGCAACACCTGTATTTTTCTGAGATATCGTTAGTCATCCAGGCTCGAAATTTTGGAGGAGGGGGCAATTGATTAGATCGACCCAGTACACAACTGGTACTTAATTTATTGACCTCGACAGGATGAAAGGCAAAGTTGAACTCAGTGGAATTTGAACTCAGAACATAAAGACAGCCGAAGTACCACTAACTATTTTGACTGGCATGCTAACATTTCTGCCAGCTCACCGCCTAAGTGTCTTTCAAATATTTTAATAAGTGTTTTTATATAGGAGAGGCTGTGTGGTAAGTAGCTTGTTTACCAACCACATGGTTCTGGGTTCAGTCCCACTGCATGGCACCTTGGGCAAGTATCTTCTACTATAGCCTTGAGCTGACCAACGACTTGTGAGTGGATTTAGTAGACAGAAACTGAAAGAAGCCTGTCGTATATATGTATGTGTGTATGTTTGTGTGTCTGACAACTGATGCTGGTGTGTTTAACGTCACCATAACTTAGTGGTTCGGTAAAAGAGAGCAATAGAATAAGTACTAGGCTTACAAAGAATAAGTCCTGGGATCGATTGCAGTGCTCCAGCATGGCCACAGTCAAATGACTGAAACAGGTAAAAGAGATAAAGTTGAATAAAAACAGACTTTTGGTAATAGATTAATAAAAAAAAAATTGGGCACTAATGGGTTAAAATCTCCCCTGGGACTAACAAGCTGACCCGAGTACAACTTCCAAAGGGGAGAAAAATATCCTGTATTGCTACTAGATATCAAATAAAGTTTGACCAAATGGAAGTTGACCAGTAACTTTTATTTCTATTCAGTGTAGTCACCAACGGAGTTATCCATCACTTGGTTTTATAATTCACTTCCGCACCCATCCACATCCATAATCACACACTCACACTCTTGTTCACCCTCACTTCCCCTACCCTATTAGTAAGGGAGTTAACTCTTTCTTGAGTGTATGTGTGTCTACATATACATGTATGATTCTGTGTCTATATGTATGTATATGATTGTCTGTATATATGTATAATTGTTAATTACTCTCAACCCATTAGCGCTCATGGTCTTTTTTGTAGGACCAGAAAGATAACCTATCATATTTCTGCAACGCCTGTATATGTATATGATTGTGTGTCTGTGTATATATGTATGTATATGACTGTGTGTCTGTATAGAATGGACTAAGCGGAGCATATATGATCATGGAAATTCTCATGTGATGAAAGGTTTCCAGACAATGGACATGGGTTAGAATAAGAACCATAATAAATGAGTGTGTGTGTGTGTGTTTATTTGGCAAAAAAAAAAAAGGACCGTCCTGAAATACAATATATATGTTTGTATGTATGTATATTTTGGTGTGTGTTTGTATATTTATGAATGTATGTATATATGTATGATTGTGTGTGTATATGTATACATACCTACAGCATATCTTTCCATTTCCTTGGCATTTTTTTTTTTTTTTTTTTTTTTTTTTGGTGATCAGAAATAAATAAAAATCTTTTAACTGGTTTGAGGCAAATAATATAATGATAAAGTGTTCTGAAATACCTGTCGTACCATGTATAATGTATGTATGAATATATACCATGTTTTCTTGTATACAAGTTGAAATTTACAACCAGAATAAAAAAAAAAAAAATTTTAAGTCGATTTATGTACCAAGACAACTTCAGAAGTTCCATGTGAAATGCAGCAGTGTTTGGAAAGATAGTGACGAAATTTTGAATGCTTACACTACATGTTTATACTACATGTTTACAGTGTATGTCAGTGGTTTTCAACCGGGGCCCTAATAAGACTTTTGGAGGTCCATGCAAGCAAAATGATAAATTGGGGACCCACAGCAGTATTTTAAGAGCCCATCGATAAATTTTGCTGTAGATGTATTTATTGCAGGAAACGGCCAGCATTTTCTTTCTCTACCATTTTACATAGTTCAGCTTTCACAAGTGAATCTGTTTTTCACACTATAATAACAATAATAAATTTTCTTTTATTTTCTTAATCCTTTACCATTTAAACCAGTGGTTCCTAGTCGGGGTCCTTATACTTTTGGGAGTCCATGCAACAAAATATTAAGTTGGGAATCTACAATATTATTTTAAGGGTCCTGAAAAAATTTTGCTTTTAGATGTAAGTATTGGTATGTATGGTAAACTAAGTTTTTTTTTTCCTACCATTTTACATAGTTCAACTTATACAAGTTAATGTGTGAAAAACAAAATAGGAATTTTGAAAGAAGCCTGTATAAAACTAATCTTTATGGCTGCTAGGGTCCACCAAAATAAAATAGGCTGTGTGATAAGTAGCTTGCTTACCAACCACATGGTTCCAGGTTTAGTCCGACTGTGTGGCACCTTGGGCAAGTGTCTTCTATAACCTTGAACCGACCAAAGCCTTGTGAGTGGATCTGGTAGATGGAAACTGAAAGAAGCCCATCATATATATGTGTGTGTATATATGTATATATGTATGTATGTTTGTTTGTGTATCTGTGTTTGTCCCCCCAACACTGCTTGACAACTGATGCTGGTGTGTTTACGTCCCCATCACTTAGCGGTTTGGCGAAAGAGACCAATAGAATAAGTCCTGGGGTCAATTTGCTCGACTAAAGGCGGTGCTCCAGCATGGCCAGTCAAATGACTGAAACAAGTAAAAGAGTAAAATAGTAATCAAAAGGGTTCATAGATAAAAAAAATGGTTGTGAATCCCTGCTGTGTTGTATATTGACTGTTCTGTTGTGGAATATGGTAAGTGATGGATAACTCTTCAGAAATCTATATTCCTTGTGTTTTGAGTCTCTAAGTATCTCATATTTTCTCTTTCCAGCTAATTGTTCCTTTACTTCTGTGGCTCAGATGATCAATGATGCAGTCAGCTTAAACAGAGAAACTTTTGACCAAAGTGGCCTTTTTTTTTTTAATTTATTTTTTTTTAAAATGGGCTGTTCAAGGACTCTTTAAAAAAAAAAACGATAAAAAAAATCTTTAAAAAAAAAAACCCATCCAAGCAACAACAAAACTTTGAAAGAAAACCTCAAGAACTGAGAACTGACTGTACATGTCCACTGTAACCATAAACAAAAACATTTTATTTTTCCTGGCAGTTTTTGGTGCAAAGCCATTTTTCCTTTATTTTTTATTTTATTTTTTTTTTTTCAGTTTATATAATCAACTAAAAAACAAAAAAATCATCTTGCATTATTATTATTATTATTATTATTACTAATTAATTAATTAATGAAAATGGGGTTGTTGAATTGACAGAAATGGTAAAAGGAGCATCAAACTGACTAAATGCCCTTCCAATATTTTTTTGGTTTCATCCCTCCAGGTCCTTGAATTTTGGAAAAAAAAAAGTATATATTTTTACCCTGGGATGGGAGTTGAGTTCCTTTTATTTCTTTCTACAATTTTTTTAACAAAACTATTTTTTCTTTCATATTTTCAGAGGTGGGTGGGTGGGTATTGTATAATATTGGTTCAAAATGAAAGTACCCTTTATATATATACACTAAGGAATGTTTGCTTCTAGCCATGATAAGTCTCCCTCTCTTTGCAAAATTAAGTACATAAAGTGTATATACACACTCACTCACACACACATATATATATAGGTATAAGTTAGGTGTTTAAAACCTCTAGGGGATGGTTAAATCCAAAGGCACTCCTGGTGATTACCTGCGCAGGTACAGTCCTTGGTAAAAGGTATAGCTAGCAGGTAATTCAGCAGGTAAACCGTAGTTTAAATTATATGCAAGAAGAAAATGGAGAAAAATAACAGGAAAAAGTTGGTTGCTTGCACTAGTAAGTCATTAATTTAATTTCTTTATTAATTAATTAAATTAATGGCTTACTAGCGCAAACGACCAACTCATTCCTGTTATTTTTCCTCTATTTTCTTCTTCCATATATATATATATATATATATATATATAATATATATATATATATATATATAAGGGATTAATAAATCGAGGCAGATATCTAGAAAGCACTCGGCATTAAGCAAACTTGTTTAACTATCAATCAGACACCAATAAATTCAAATTGAATTAACATCCAAAATAATTCTTTGTATATACCTGTTGTACCTCCCTGCTAAATCAATTTTGATACCAACTGTTGTAGATTAACCTCTAGACACACACTCCCAGAATCAACCAGCCTTCGTTTCTATGGTTTAGCCAGTTACCATCATAGTCTTAGAAAATGCTGCGTTCAATACGGCTTCTGCTTACTGTAACCATCATAGCTATTTTTACAGTCACCATATTTGATGGCATAACAGACACACAGAGGTATTAGATGCACCCCACATCACAATTTCAGCAGCGCTTGTTCAGGAAATTAATAAAAAAAATAAAAAGGCTTTTAGTGCTTTAAAGCACTGCTTATAGGGTCCAGGGTGAATTTTTTGTTTTTTTGGTGGGGAGGGAAGAAAACATGTCTTGTATGCCATCAAATATGTTCGTTAGTACCACAACTATTACAGATAATTAGTATTGTAATAAGTTAGTGCCACTACTACTACTGTAACCACCAGGTACCAGGATATGGGTGAAGTAGCAAAGCAGTGGGATTGAAATGTTTTTGTTGAATGTCGTTTTCAATTTTTCCCCTGTGCACCTCCATGCCCACCCCTACTGTCTTTCACCACCAACAGAGCTGGTGGTGAAGGTGGGTTGGGTTATGAGCCAACATCTGTTTATCTTTCCATCCCCCACCCCACCCGAATGGGATAAGGGTGGGTGGGTGGGTTGGTTTGTTAATTAATTAAAATTACAACGATGAACTTAACTGCCTCTCTTCTCCCAATCTTGCAGCTTATTCCACTTCCTCTGCTTATCTTATGTCCAATCAATCAATCAATCAATCAATATATATATATATATTATTAGTAGCTCTACAATTGAATACTAATTAGAAAAGTAAAACTATTGTTGCTATTAGTTATTAAATGGTTCTGCATGTCCAATTAGCAGAATCGTTAGAAAGTTGGCCAAAACAGCTTGCGTCATTTAGTTTCGATTGATCCTATGTGTTCCAGGTTGAAATCCCATTGTAAAGAGCTCCCCCGAAACTTTTCCCATTTCATTCTTCCTGGGGAGGGGCTTTGGGAGAGAGACCGATAAAATAAAGCTCCAGTTTAGTGCTGGGTGGGTTGTTGAGGAGGCGGGGGTGTATTTAATCGGAAACCACCCTCCCCCCACATTTGAGGCCTTGTGCCTGTGTCACAAATCAATTTTAAGTGATTTCAAATCCTGCCAAGGTGGACTTGACCTATCTTCTTTCCCTCCAGTGGGGTTGGTTTATAAAGTTCATACTTGTTATGACTAATGAGATTAAATACACCCCCTCCTCTCACCTTCTACCTTAGATATACATTATTATTATTTACATTCTCAGTTTAGATTCCACCAAGGCTGACTTTATCATCCTTTCATTTCAGGGTCAATGAAATAAGTACCAGTGATATACTGTGGTCAATGAAATCGACTAGCCCCCTCCCCCCAAATTTCAGGCTTTGTGCCTATAATAGAAAGGATTATTATTCTTAGGGCAGTGGCTTGGCATTCTGAGTTCAAATTCTACCAGCATTGATTTTGTCAGTGAAATACTGGGGTCAGTGTTACCGACTAGCACCACCCCCTCCTCCGAAATGTCTGACCTTGTGCCAGTGTTAGCAACGATTGTATGGGGGTGGGGATTGAAGAATCTATAGTGTTGGACAAAATACCTTGTATTTCATTACGTCTCTATCCCGAGTTCAAATCTCACTGAGGTCAGCTTTGTCATTTATTCTTCGAGGGTCAATGAAATGAAGTACCTGTCAAGTACTGGGTGGTAGTGCTGCATAGAAAATACCTAGTGGTATTACCTTTGTAGTTCAAATCCTGCTGAGTACCAGTTATACATTGGTGGTGGTGATTGAACTGACTGCACCACTCCTGCTGCTACGTTCTTAGTTCTTTACAAATCCATTGATTTCTGCTAAAGTTATCTTTGTTTACTTGATAAATTGCCCCAACTTGCCAGAATCTCGTTTTGAATATGTCCCCCTCCCATTCTGCCCCCACCCTGCAAACACACACACATGCACGTGTACCTAAATCAAACACCAGTGGTATAGCTTCTGTCACCGTTCCAAACCAATCACTATACCTTTACCAAGGTGTTTAACGAGACTTGTAGTCCTTTGATGCTACAGCTAAAGAATAAAGGCTTTTGTTCCGTCTGTCTTCTATATCCTGTGAAAGATGCCTATGTGCTGGTGGTGCCATCTGGGGGATGGAAGTGAGGTGACAGCGTGACCCACCCCAGCTCTGCTATTTTGTCAAGATATATGAAAATAAGGAATGATTTTATAAAGCCCAGAAAAGCAGCCAATTTAAAGCTATTTTAGGCAAAAGGAGGAGATTAAGTAATTTAGTTCACCAATTCCTACACGGGTTTGTTTTGCTTTATGTCCTCTCTTGATGGTGGAGGCAAAGGTCAGCAAAAAATAACCCCTGCCCCCCAAAAGTTCTGTAGCCAATGTAATTAATAATATTCCTTTGGGTCAGTCTTTGTTTGATAGATATCTTTTATTAATAGTTGCCTCTTGCCAACCAATTTGTTATTTTAGATACATACATACATTATATATATATATATATATATTGACAATAGAACCTGCTAAGTCTTTTACTTTCTGCTGAGCAAGAAACAGTTTTTTCTTATACACGATTCACTGTTACTGGTTGGTCTTTGTTATATATATTTCATTATCTATATATATATAAAACATTAATATTATATGATTATATATGTGTAATATATATGTATTTATAAAAGTATGTATATTATGTATACATATTCATGTTTATATTGTTATATATATATTTATATAAAATATGTATGCATATATTTTATATATGTTTGTCAATTATTTTGTATATTTATGTATTGTACATATATATTTATATGTAATGCATATTGTGTGCGTTTATATGTATGTAATATGTATATGTATGTATATTCAATTTAGAAAAGGAAGATGAAAAACTGATCCTTCTTGATTAATCCCAGATCCTTTTAGCTTTTATGCCTTTCATCTTTCTAAGGCCAATACAGCACAAAAAAGCCAGTGTCTGGGGATGGACGTTGCTATAATTGGCTGCTGAATAAGTCTGCAAGCAATCTACCATTTTTTTACCCACCTCCCCTTACAATAATAATAGTAGTAGTAGTAGTAGTAGTAGCAGCATGCTGTCTAAGACACACTTGTTATGTATACAACACCTGCATTGGTCACACGCATTAATATGATTAATACAGTATAACAGGTGAGCTGAACATGTTGGGGACGTGGGTTAAAGCTGGTACTAAGGAGGGCAATATAGAGGTTTCAATAGGGCTGCTTTTTCTGTAGAAGAGGTCCATCTCCCAGATGAAAGCTGCTTCACTTCAATTCTCTTCATTCTATGGCTGCTAATTAATTAATTCCATTATCTTTTTTTTTTTTTTTTTTTTTTTTAAGGTATCAATGTCGCTTGGTCACATCACCCCTTTCATTTACACCCCCACTGGATAAATGTTCATTAGAATCTTGTGCCAAGTCAAAAATCTGATCCAATATGGGGAGGGGGGGGTAGTGGTGGACCAAATATTTGATGCCTGATTCCGAGTTCAATAATCAACATTTCTAGAATTTAGTTTAGTGGCGTTTCTTCCAGTTCTTTACATTCTGGGTTCAAATCTTGCCAAGGTCAACTTTGCCGAGTATTGGGGTTGGTGTAATTGACTAATCCCGATCCCCCTAAAAATTGCTGGCTTTGTGCCAAAATTTGAAACAGTTGTTTATTGCAAAAACATGAAAATAAAATTATAAACATCACCATTCAACTTATACTTTTTCTTTTGTGCTATTCCATTTCTGACCCTTAAACTTTAAATTATAAAAAAGTAGGTACATTTTAAAGCCAAATTTATATTCAGTTGCATTCAATGTGGTGGTTTGATGGCAGAATTGGTAGAGCATCAGGCAAAAATATTTTGTCATTTAGTTACGTTCATTTACATTCAAGTGGTGTTCAAATCCAATCCTTACCTGCATCCTAGGTCATTTGTTTTTTCCTCTCCTCTCTCCTTGAGGGTCTGAGTAGGCAGGTGGCTTGACATTGATATATTTGGTTAAAACCCTTTAAAGGTAATGATCCCCAACATCGCTGGCTACAAACAATAGCTTAGTCAGGGAAAGAATAAATATAAAGAAAGAGAAATGGGTTATTACACAATCGACCATACATACGTGGGTGCATGCAAGCCCCTATGCAAGAGGTTATTGAAAACTTGCCATAAGTTTTTTCCCCCTCAGTAAAAACTAACCTGCCCCCTATATTTGAATATTCTTGCTATGGCCTCCAACTTTGATTCCACCTTGCACTCACCCTGCCATACTTATACACAGCAGTGAATTTATAATTAACAACAAAAAATATAAAAATATGGCCCTCCCTCCCAAATATAAAATTTGGAATCTATTAAAGCACTGTCTGCACTCTCTCACTTTTGGCCCCATCCCTGTCCCCCACCCAAAGGGATAAATTTTGTTTTTTAATTGTTCATCTGTTCTTCCAGTTTTCCCAAATAAAAGGGCAGGGCTTTGATTGCTTGAATTCCCATTCACCCCCTTCTCCACCCCTTAGTTGCTTCACCTCCGCGTATCTTGGGGTACCACTCTTTAACAAATAGGAAGGGATCACACCAATCTGGCCACCGCCTCTTTGCTCTCCAATCTTAGTTGGTCAATTCTGCCATTGGTAGAATCGGTGGAGCATCAGACAAGTGGTATTTGTTTTGGCTCTTTACACTCTGAGTTCAAACCCTTCCAACGTCAACTTCACCTTTGCCTCTCATTCCTCTAGATGCGATAAAATAATGACCAATCAAGTGAGCAGCAGGGTGGGGGTCAGTATAGTAGCCTGACCGTCCTCCTTAAAATTGCTGGCCTTGTGCTTAAATCGGAAACTGTCATCTGTTGGATGAACATGCTCAGCAGTATTTCCTCCAGCTCTTCACATTCTGGGTTCAAATCCTGCCAAGGCCGACTTGGCCTTTCATCCTTTCGGGGTTGATGAAATAAAGTACCAGTCATGTACAGGGGGTCGATGTGATCAACTTGCCCCTCCTCCCAAAATCACTGGGTGTGTGCCAAAATTAGAAAGCATTGTTATTCAATGGAAAACTTCACCCCTCCTCTCTCTCTAATTAGTTCCAAGTTCAAATCTTGTTGGGTTGGTTCTTGGTTTTGTATTTTGTTTTTCCTCGTTCCTCTGGAATCGTTAGAAATCTCTAGACATTCAACTGGAATCGGTTCAATTGGCAACACTAGACCTACCTCTTCTGCAAGACACACACACACACACAGAATTTAGCCTCCTGTTGGTAAAAGTTCGCCCTCCCCATCAATGATTAAAAAAACAAAATGAAATTTCAATTCTTTAGCACATTTTGACTGGAATGGGGGTTTAAAGAAAATTGATTAAAAGATTTTTTTTTTAAGTTCCCTAGGAAATCTATGATAAACACGTTTCTTTTTCATCTGTATGATAATAATAATAATGATGATGATGATAACGACGACGATGATGATGATAATTATAACATTGACAATAAATAAAACAAAAAATAAAGTATTTTTTCATCGTATTTCCTAATTCATATCATCAAAAATTAAACTGAAGTCGTTAATCGTTTTCAGTTTTAATTTGTTTTAAATAATTAAAATCTAAGGAAAAAAAAAGAAAAACAAAAAAACACAAGTCACAACAAAAAATAAAAACAATAGAAGTAAATATAAATTTTATTTGTCTTTTTTTTTGTATTTGTAAAGATGATGATGATGATGGAATAAAAACATACAGTGAAATTTATTTGAGAATTGTTTAATTTTTTCTAATTAGTACTTGAAAAAAAATGATCATTTTTTATTATGATGCTATCAAAGATGGAAATGGTGGAGGCAAACCAGCATCGGAAGAAGAAAAAATTGCCTTGCTGCATTCATTCTGGTTCTTGTATATTGAGGTAACAATTCCCATTCACCTCCACCTCTGCGTATGTCGGGGTACCACTCTTTAGCAAATAGGAAGGGCTCACACCAATCTGGCCACCGACTCTTTGCTCTCCAATCTTAGTTGGTCAATTCTGCCATTGGTAGAATCGGTGGAGCATCAAACAAGTGGTATTCGTTTTGGCTCTTTACACTCTGAGTTCAAACCCTTCCGACATCAACTTCACCTTTGCCTCTCATTCGACCCTTCATCCTACCAGGGTCGATTAAAATAAAGTACCAGTTAAATACTGGGGTTGATGTCATCTATTTAACCCTTGCCTCTCTTCCATTCCCCTCAAAACTTCTACCTTTCTGTCTTAATTAGAAACCATTATTATTATTATTAATTATTTTACTGATCAGCTTTTTTCTCTTTCATTCTCTCTGCAGTTTGCAATCTCTTCTAATAAATTCTCTTCTTCGATCTACATATGATTACCATGTTTTTGTTTGTGTTGTTGTTGTTGTTATTGGTGGTGGTATTGAAGTCGTAGGTCAACCTTCCAGCCATGGCCAGCCAGTCAACCTGTTCAACCCTCGCTTCCATCTTTTATGTTCGTGGACCCATAGATCATGCCCACCTGTAACTGCATTGTTTTTGAACATGTCCAATGCAATGGCTGTACCTTGTGCAGGGATAACAGCTTCTCGACATTTGCCTACTAAGAAGTAGTCTTAGCTCCCCACACGTTCAATAATTTTTAGTGTTCTATATTTGGGGGATGAATTATTTACATTTGACGGATATTGTTGTTAACACTGTGAAGTATATTTGCCACTTAAATGTGGCTAACCACTAAGGGTGGATGCTACTGTAGCTTGTAGCCCCAGGAGAACATCTCCAGCTGGCTATTGACACACTTTCTGTGCCCTATCAGTATTTGAAAAGGGGAGCCGTCAGCTCGACAATAAGAAGGATGACTTCCCTTTGCAAATACCGATAGGGCACAGAAAGTGTGTCAATAGCCAGCTGGGGCTACAAGCTACAGTAACCTTCACACTTAGTGGTTAACCACATTTAAGTGACAAATATACTTCACATTGTCGTGCAGCTACTGTTTATACCTCACTCAGAAATTTATTATTAGTTGTTTACACTGTTTTGGCTGATATACTCTCCAGCCTTCATCAGGTGTCTTGGGGAAATTTTGAACTTGGGTTCTTATTCTTAAGATATTTTTTTGATGTTGGAATCGAACTCGGAATCTTGGGGTTAGTAGCCTGTGCTCTTAACCACTATACCATATGCCTGTGGGCAATTATGGAGTGAATTTTAGGGCTAATATAATCTAATATTTTCCTATCCGAGTTCTCTTCCAGGCAGTGACCTGAATAATAACAATAATAACATCAGAAAAGTACCTTAGGAATGAGAACCCAAGTTTGAAATTTCCCCAGGACACCTGATGAAGGCTGGAGAGTATATCAGCCAAAACGTGGTAACAACAATCAAGATGACAAATATCTGTCAAATGTAAATAATTTTCAGTCTGTTTCTTTGTTTAGAAAGAATCTGGGCAACTGTACTGAAGCCTCTCTCTACAAAATATGATGTTAGGAAGGCAATGAAGTACATCTTGACTTTGTTTCACAGGGCTGGGTAGCAGTCAGAAAGGTCCTTTTGCAATCAAAGGTCTTGACATGATTTTTTTCAACTTTGGCCTCGGCTCTGTGCCATTTTAAAGTGAAACCAGTTGCATCCTCCACTATTCTCGTTTCCTCATTACTGATATCTAGGAATCACTCAGACTGGTATTTTAAGAAAAAAAACATCTTAAAATCTATCTGAGACTGTCTTTGTGCAGTTCATCCCAGCTATGAATAATACATTTGAATGCCATCTTTTGGTTTGCGCTTTTCCTTCTCCAATTCAGAGAGGCTCAGAAACTGGAAGAACTAACAATGGTTTATGTTTCATTCGAATAGTTGTAACTTGGACAGAAATGTGGAGAGGGCTGAGGTTACTTTGATATGGTATAACCTCATTTCCTTGTCATTGCAAATTAACTTCATTGAATTTTGTGAATATATCTGCCATATAAGCAATGGCATGCTTGGGGTTTCTTGGTTCATGACAACAGAATAAGAGTCTCTGCAAGAATTTGACAACTTTTTAAAAAGTGAATAGAAACCCTCAACCAGTTTCCCTTTGACAGCCATTGAATTTCTGTATGTAACAACAGAGTGGAGGTGCATGGCTTAGTGGTTAGGGTGACAGCATCATGATTGTAAGATTGTGGTTTCAATTCCTGGACCGGGTGATGCGTTGTGTTCTTGAGCAAAACACTTCATTTCACGTTACTCCAGTCCACTCAGCTGGCAAAAACGAGTAATGATGCGATGGAGTGGCGTCCCGTCCAGCTGGAGAACACATATGCCATTGAAACTAGGAAACTGAGCCCATGAGCCTGGATAGGCCTTAAAAGGGCACATTTATTTTATTATGTAACAACAGAAGAGCAAATGTTTTCATTCTTCTCAGTGCAGAACCATTGAAACAGTGGGGAACTGTGAACCTTTGATTTTATTGAAATGCTGCAATAACAGAGCTCAGCAATTTGTTATGTCCACCAGTTCGGTTATTTGCCTGTGGATTACACAGAAAAAAGTAAACACATAACTCTTTCTTGATAAAAGGATGAAGCTGTGTTCCATTTACTGCTCAAACATGAAATACTGACTCCTCTTTTGTATCTGTTTCTCGTTGTCTTACAACTGATAACTCTTGAACCAAATGTTAAATCTTTGACAAAACAAACAAGAAACAAACAGGTGAATTCCTTTTGCCAAGCAATAAAACTAAACTGTTCTGTGTTGCACAATATAGTTTCAATGTTATAAGTGTTCCACATTTTAGAATACTTGTAATCTCTCTTTACTATTTTACTTGTTTCAGTCATGTGGCTGTGGCCATGCTGGAGCACTGCCTTTAGTCGAGCAAATCGACCCCCAGGACTTATTCTGTCGGTCTCTTTTGCCGAACCGCTAAGTTATGGGGACGTAAACACACCAGCATCAGTTGTCAAGCGATGTTGGGGGGACAAACACACACACACAAACATATACACACACACACACATATATATATACACACATATATACGATGGGCTTCTTTCAGTTTCCTTCTACCAAATCCACTCACAAGGCTTTGGTTGGCCCGAGGCTATAGTAGAAGACATTTGCCCAAGGTGCCACGCAGTGGGACTGAACCCGGAACCATGTGGTTGGTAAGCAAGCTACTTACCACACAGCCCTTCCTGTGCCTATACTCATTTTTAGAGAAAACAATTTGTACTTCCACATTTTAATTTTCATGATTACTTTTTAAAAAAAAAAAAATGTAATTTTGATTTATGCATGGGCTGTGTGGTAAAAAGCTTGCTTCCTAACCACATGGCACCTTGGGCCAACCAAAGCCTTGTGAGTGGATTTGGTAGATAGAAACTGAAAGAAGCCCATCGTATGTACGTATGTGTGTGTGTGTATAGATATATATATTCATGAAAGTGTGTCTTTGTTTGTCCCCCTCGCCATCGCTTGACAACCAATATTGGAGTATCAATGTCCTGGTAACTTAGTAGTTCAGCAAATAGGCCAATAGAATAAGTACTATGCTTACAAAGAATAAGTCCTTGGGTCGATTTCTTTGACTAAAACCCTTCAAGGTGGTGCTCCAGCATGGCTGCAGTCAAATGACTGAAACAAGTAAAAGAGTATATAAATAGAAAATGGTGTCTTTTGTTCCCAACATACAAATGGGATGGGTAAGTGGGGTGAGGGATTAAAAAAAAATGCAAGAATTAAAAAAAAATGCAAGGATTAAAAAGGGTTTGTAACAGATGAGAGTTTCAGGAACACTTGAGGGGTGTCTGGTCTTATCTTGTCACATACAATAGTTGAAGAAAAGGAACCAAAAATCCGGCTGTCTTCAATAACAATAAATAGTATTTTATTCTTCGGTTCACAGGTAAAATATATACATATATATTTCTTTAGGGCGAACCGGCAGCCAAGTCCACAGGACTGTTTACAAATGTTCACTCGGGTGAGCCAAGAAGATACGGTCTCCGTTCCCGCTTCGAAGAGAGAGCTTCTCTGTGCGTAGCGCTTTCCCTGCAAGAAGTCTTAGTTGCGTCCGCTCGTTAGGGCTGCTTTTCCAAAAAGACCAATTTTAACGGGGATGCTTTCAGGTTGCAGTTCCTGCGCATGAGGAAACTTCCGGCAGCCTGCCGGAAATTATCCAATTCTGCACATGCATGCTGAAACTTCCACAATAGCGTCACTACATGTTAAAGAAAGTCTTATGGCAAGTGTTTTGAAATGTGGACCCTTAACCGAAAGGGAAAAAAGAAAAGCAATTTATGTAAGGGTTATTCTGAAAGTCTGACATATAAATAATTGAATGTCCAGGTCCTGTCAGAAGTGACCTCATTACATTTTCTCATTAGATTCCCAAAGGCATCTATCTTCGACTATGGATATAATTCAACTTTCTCATTCTTAATTACTTGTAGGGATACCATATTTCATTATAAAGCATTTAATATTCTTTGTTGTGTATTACTATTGCATAAATGTCAGTACAATGTCCTACTGTGTTAGCAGTGCAATTAAATTGTACTATAGCCCCAAGCCAACCAAAGCCTTGAGAGTGGACGGAAACTGAAAAGTTTATTGTATATATGTGTGTATGTGTGTGTCTTTGTATCTGTGTTTGTTCCACCACCATCGCTTGACAACCAGTGCTGGTGTATTTATGCCCCTGTAACCTAGTGGTTCAGCAAAAAGGATTGATAGAATAAGTACCAGGCTTAAAAAGTAAGCACTGGGATCAATTCATTCGACTAAAAATTCTTCAAGGCAGTGCCCCAGCATGGCCTCAGTCTGACAGAAATAAGTAAAAGATAAAAGATAGTGTTAAACCACTGTATTTGGTGGTTATTTAAGCAGTGAGTTGATGGATGCTTAATGAGTTGGATGTGGGACTGATGAAAGAGCAAGAACACCTGAAATATGCATATACACCTATTACCTATTTTTCCATCTTTAATCACATTGTTGTTTACATTAGATGTATTTAGATACAAAATGTAACAAATCGATGCTGGCTATAATTTCTATAGAAAATCTGTAGAAATAACCTTAAAAAGGTATCTCATTCTTGTCATCCCTATATCTTCTGTTCACTGGCAAGAAAAATCCATCTTGCAATTCTTTCCTGTGACATTCTAATCACATGTCCATAATACTGGACTTCTGCCTACCCATCTACCCACCTCTCTGCCAGTTCATCTACCTCTCTGCCCACTATTTCTGGGAGAGTTGTAGAGGTAAGAGTCCTCAACACCATCTCCATAGGTTCCTATCAAGAGCAACCATCATTACACTTTCCAGATGTGTTCCCAAGCAGGATCAATTGAGACTATGGACATCTCGTCCTAGGTCTCCTGTCGGTTGGCTCAGCTTGAAGAATCTGTCTCACCATACTTCCCTCTGACATTCTAATCACAGGTCCATAGAACCAGTGCTGTGATCTCTCAACAGTTTCTGGAAATCACCCTTGGTCCATTGTTGTTTGAAATGGCACGATGAAGAATTTGCAGACTGATGACCTGGGCTCAAATACTTGTATAGCAGAAACAGAATTTAAAGGTGGCAAGCTGGAAGAAATGTTAGCGGTATTTCGTCTGCTGTTATGTTCTGAGTTCAAATTCTGCCAAGGTCAACTCTGCCTTTCATTCTTTCGGGGTCAATGAATTAAGTACCAGTTATGCACTGAGGTTGATGTAATTGACTTAATCCCTTTGTCTGTTCTTGTTTGTCCCTTCTAAGTTTATCCCTTTGTGGGCAACTTAAGAAATAAGAAACAGCATTTAAACACACCCACCCACTCACCTGTGACCAGACACCTTTCTTGTCAACCCTCACCTGTTTCCCAGCAAAGTAACATTCCACATGGCCAGACATGTTTTTATGAAATATTAGAAATGGACACCACTTTTATTTTTATGGTGGTGGTACTCATTTACAACTACAATGTCCAGACGAAGGGACATACGGTCACACAGTGTCTGTCCATAAATTACCTTTAAAATTTGAAAAGTTTTGAAAAAATGAAAAAAAAAGAGTTCATTTGACATACATACAAGAGCAGGCTAAAAAGTTCTTAGGCTGACTATAAAGGAGTGAGGGTAGAGCTATGAATTCTTGCAGGCATTAATTTCACCTCTTCTTAGTAATAAATGCATTGTTTTTTTCCAGGTAAGATATGATTTGTTACATTTTGTATCTAAATATATTTAATTTCTTGTTCATAGAAGACTTCAAAAGTAACTGGTTGCCTTTGGAATGAGAACCCAGGTTCGAAATTTCCCCAAGACACCTGATAAAGGCTGGAGGGTATATCAGCCGAAATGTTGTGTTAACAACAAACAAGATGAGGACAAATATCCATCAAATGTAAATAGCTGCTTTCTTCCTTAAAAAGATGAGTCAACTCCTACCACCACCCCATACTGATACCTTAGTCTTCTTTAACCCTTTAGCACTCAGATTATTCAATCAAATAAATTACTTATTTATTCACTGCTTGGAATTGATCCTGCATTAACTTGTAACTTTGAAATTTCAGTGATGTGATTGTTTATCTTTAGAATGACATTGTAAGCTAGGTGTGAGAGGCCAAATGTGGTTGGTTTGAATGAAAAACCAGTAGAATATTTGGGCCTGATATGGCTGGTTTAACAACCCTCCAGCATTCAGATTACCCTGTCAAATGTAATGCTTATCTATTCACATAGTTTTGAATTAATCGTGGATTACCTCACAGCTTTAAGATTTCGATGATGTGATTATCTTTAGAATGACATTGTAAGATAGGTGCGAGAGGCCAGATCTGGATGGTTTGAACATAAAACAGAATATTTGAGCTGGGTGTGGCTGCTTTAAATGCCAAGGGGCAAAAGCTAGAGAGTGACTTCAGTAAGGTTTGAACGCCAACTGCAGAGCCAGAACAAACACTGAATTGTATTTGATGCTCCACTGACTCACTGCCTAAATTCTGAAGTAAAAGAAATCATCGTTTAACGTCCACTTTCCTTGCTGGCATGGGTTGAACGGTTTGATTGACGACCTGATCTGGCAGAGTTTCTACAGCTGGATGTCCTTCCTAATGCCAACCACTCCGAGAGTGTAGTGGGTGCCTTTTACGTGCTACCAGCACGTGGGCTAGTCAGGCGGTATTGGCAACGGCCATGCTCAAATAGTGCTTCTTATGTGCCACCTGCACAGGAGCCAGTCCAGCGGCACTGGTAACACCCTCACTCGAATGTTGTTTTTCACGTACTGCCAGTAAGGCGACGGTGGTAACGATCACGCTCGAATGGTGCTTTTTACATCCCACCGGCACGGGGGCCAGTCAGCGGCCCTGGCAACGATCACGCTCGGATGGTGCTCTTACTGCTCCACTATCACGGGGTACCAGTCATACGGTGCTGTCATTGAATAAGAAATAGTAACAGATATATATGGAATGAGAATATATTTATTTTTTTTAAAAAAGTTGATATCCCTGAGGAATTCTAGCTGTGGACTTTGTTGTTGTATATTTACAAAAAGTCTGATATGACATGCAAACTGAACAGTCTCTCGTCTCCGAACAAGACCAGACAATATCGATTTGCCAAAGTATTGCAGATACATGGTCCGTTCTGCAACAACATGATATCCTTGTCGTGTCTCCTTCACAATCCGTCCTTTCCATAAAGTGTCAAGCGACTGTGGCTGTAAACCAACTCATTCCCAAATGGTATTTGAGTCTGGTGGCACCAGTTATTAAATCAGGCACCTCTTTTACACGTATTGAGTACACTGTTCCAGTTTTGACTGCATCTCTTCTGCTTCCAGCTGTTCCAGCGTTAGCAAAGACAAACCAAGCTGATCTTCCTGAAAAACAATGGTAACCTCATATGTTAATAGAAAAGCCAAAAATTGCTTCTATAATTATTTTCAGAACTGGGGGGGGGGAGAGGCAGAGAATAGAAAGATGTGGGAGAGGACAGAAGGGGAAGGGAGAGAGAATAGGAAAACAAAAGGGGGAGAGGCAGAAGGTGAGAGAGAAGAGAAGAGAGAGGGTAAGTAGGAGGAAAAGAGGAAAAAAAGAAGGAAGTGAGAGAAAGGCAGATAGAACTTTATATCTTATCTTGCCTGGAAACGGGATCCGGCTATAGAAAATCCACCTCCACCAATTCCATCTCTCCCATGCAGGGAAGGAGTGGCTGTTATGATAATGAGAATTTAACTAAAGCACCAGTAAAGTCCTGGGGGTTCATGTCGATGTGTTAATTTTATGCATCCTTGAAGGTTGACAGGCAAATGCTGACCATGTCGAGATTTGAACTTAAAACTTAAAGGACATTATGGTTTAACACTTTGATGCTTCTAACATAGGCCAAAGTTACAGATTTGAAACGAAAGGGTTTGTCAATCTTATCAACCTCAGTAAATGACTGGTACTTTACTTTCATCCTTCTGATATTAATAAAAATAAAGTTGACCTCAGCAGGATTTGAAATCAGCAAGTAAAGAGCTGGAAGAAAATATTGCAAGGCATTTTCTACAATTGTCTTTCGATTCTGCCAGCTGAAGCATGATATTAATTACAACAAAGGATGTCAACTCTGGACCAAAGTATCAGTCCCAAACAGGTGATGATGGGTCTCTACATTTTGGACAATCTCACCATGTCTTTTAAAGTTCTGGAGATAAGAGATAACCAGAAGGTGAGAGACTGAAAAAATTGTAATGAGAGGTGGAGGTGGTTGAATTTAGAACTTTAAAGAATCTGAGAGTCTTACCTTACTGAAAGGTTGAGCCATTTGTCTAAGGAACCACTTCGATACTTGGACAGCTTCATCGGTGGAGAGGTTACAGAAACTGTCCTTCAAATGTTCTTGGATCCACAGAGGAAGCTTACTTTTCTTGTCTGCTCGAGAATAACGCTAAGCAGCAAATAGAAATTTGTGAAGGTGTCAAACAATTACAGAATATATATATAAGAAAAAAAAAAGAAAAGAAAACAGACATAATAAAAAATAATATATTTATTAATTACAAAAACATACAATCTCTGATAGTTGTTTCAATTCAGACTTTAAAATTAATCAAAATAATTAAATCATTATAAAGTACTTTATAATGATTTAATTATTTTAATTAGGGAGGAAATAATTTGGAAAGATAAGAAAGAAAAGCATATTTACTTTATCTCCAAAAACCATGATTCCATAATCTGTTTTACCCCGAAGAACTCTGCCGACACACTGAGCTGCATGTCTCATGGCATCAAAGGTTAAGAAGTCATTCTCTCGAATCTGGTAGTTATCTCGAAGATATTCCAGCCGCGCCTGCAATCAAACAGTATTTACAACAAATCGAGTCAACCATTGTTTCAACAAATCCAATTTAGATAATGTTCGTCTTGTGTTCTTTAAAACTTCAGCATTTGGATTAATTTGAATAAAACACGTGCGCGCGTGTGTGTCTGGATGTTTATATAAATATATATATCTATAAATATATATTTGTATGGCGCATAGCTTTGAAATTTTGATGATGTGATTGTTTATTTGTAGAATGACATTGTAGGGTAGGAGTGAGAAGTCTGATCTGGCATGTTTGAACATAAAACAAGTAGAATATTTTGGCTGGATAAGGGGCCAGTTTAAATGCTAAAGAGTTAATGGTAAAAATCACACACACACACATTTCAAACAAAAACACACATATGTACACAGACATACACACACAGATATATTTATACAAACACAAACATGATACAAAAAATTACCGAGCCAGGGATTGGCAGAGGGTCGAGCAAAATGCTTTGCGGCATCTGTGTCGAGCTCGTGTTTTGACATCAATGTCTGTGACAAGACCAGTGCCAGGCTGAACCAGCTTAAGTTGGCAGCCTTTCTCCTGGATAAACATCAGTGGTATAAAGGAGAGGAGCTGATTTGCATGTAGGGGTAACTGATAGTTTTTCCCCAAAAAATCTTGCCCAGGCCCAAGTTTGTGCACAGTCATGGTCAAACTAGACCAACAAAAGCTTTTATCTACACACACACACACCCACATATAACATATACATGTAATTAATCATCATCATCATTTAATGTCTATTTTCCATGCTGGCATGGGTTGGACAGTTTGGCTGGAGCTGGCTTGCCAGAGAGCTGTCCAAGTTCCAAGTGTCTATTGTGGCATGGTTTCTATAGCTGGATGCCCTTCCTAATGCCAACCACTCTACAGGGTATGCTGGGTGCTTTTATGTGCCACCAGCATATGTGTGCTTATGTGGCACTGGCACAATTGGTAATTAAATATATTTGTATTTATATAAACACACATCCATACAAACACACACTTCTCTATAATGATTCTAATGACTTAAATAATCAGGTAACAGAAAATAAAATGCACCGAGATAAAATGCTGATTGAATGAATGGTTAACATCATTATCAACAAACACCATATTTTTTACATCTGCTTTCCCTGCTGGTATGGGTTGGCAAGGTTATTTCTGCTCTCTTACATTGGTCAGGAGGCCACATTTCATTCATAAGTTTCATTTTTCACAAGGTTTCTATGGCTGGATACTCTTCCTAACACTAAAGATACATTTTTCATGGCACCAGCATTAGAGAGGTTGTCATGACTTTGACAGGACTAAAGAAGTTCCACAGAATCCAGTACTTAAAAGAGTGAAGTGGGTATACTTTATTGTGACGTCAGCACCAACCGTCTTCCTCCTCCTCATCATCGTCATTTTACTGTTCATTTTACCATGCTCACCTGGGCTGGATGAAATTTGTGAGGCAAATTTGCTATGGCTGGAGATACCCTTCCTGTTTCCAAGTAAGGTAATATTTTCTGGAAGCTTGACATGTTTTCACAGAAGATTGGAAAAGGAAGACACCACCTGTATGATGGTGACACTCATTTACGACTATCACGCACAGTCAAGGCAAGGAGAGAGTCACAGTCAAGGCAAGGAGAGAGTAACAGTCAAGGCAAGGAGAGAGTAACAGTCAAGGCAAGGAGAGAGTAACAGCCAAGGCAAGGAGAGAGTAACAGCCAAGGCAAGGAGAGAGTAACAGCCAAGGCAAGGAGAGAGTAACAGCCAAGGCAAGGAGAGAGTAACAGCCAAGGCAAGGAGAGAGTAACAGCCAAGGCAAGGAGAGAGTAACAGCCAAGGCAAGGAGAGAGTAACAGCCAAGGCAAGGAGAGAGTAACAGCCAAGGCAAGGAGAGAGTAACAGCCAAGGCAAGGAGAGAGTAACAGCCAAGGCAAGGAGAGAGTAACAGCCAAGGCAAGGAGAGAGTAACAGTCTAGGCAAGGAGAGAGTAACAGTCTAGGCAAGGAGAGAGTAACAGTCAAGGCAAGGAGAGAGTAACAGTCAAGGCAAGGAGAGAGTAACAGTCAGGCAAGGAGAGAGTAACAGTCAAGGCAAGGAGAGAGTAACAGTCAAGGCAAGGAGAGAGTAACAGTCAAGGCAAGGAGAGAGTAACAGTCAAGGCAAGGAGAGAGTAACAGTCAAGGCAAGGAGAGAGTAACAGTCAAGGCAAGGAGAGAGTAACAGTCAAGGCAAGGAGAGAGTACAGTCAAGGCAAGGAGAGAGTAACAGTCAAGGCAAGGAGAGAGTAACAGTCAAGGCAAGGAGAGAGTAACAGTCAAGGCAAGGAGAGAGTAACAGTCAAGGCAAGGAGAGAGTAACAGTCAAGGCAAGGAGAGAGTAACAGTCAAGGCAAGGAGAGAGTAACAGTCAAGGCAAGGAGAGGTAACAGTCAAGGCAAGGAGAGAGTAACAGTCAAGGCAAGGAGAGAGTAACAGTCAAGGCAAGGAGAGAGTAACAGTCAAGGCAAGGAGAGAGTAACAGTCAAGGCAAGGAGATAGTAACAGTCAAGGCAAGGAGAGAGTAACAGTCAAGGCAAGGAGAGAGTAACAGTCAAGGCAAGGAGAGAGTAACAGTCAGGCAAGGAGAGAGTAACAGTCAAGGCAAGGAGAGTAACAGTCAAGGCAAGGAGAGAGTAACAGTCAAGGCAAGGAGAGAGTAACAGTCAAGGCAAGGAGAGAGTAACAGTCAAGGCAAGAGAGAGTAACAGTCAAGGCAAGGAGAGAGTAACAGTCAAGGCAAGGAGAGAGTACAGTCAAGGCAAGGAGAGAGTAACAGTCAAGGCAAGGAGAGAGTAACAGTCAAGGCAAGGAGAGAGTAACAGTCAAGGCAAGGAGAGAGTAACAGTCAAGGCAAGGAGAGAGTAACAGTCAAGGCAAGGAGAGAGTAACAGTCAAGGCAAGGAGAGAGTAACAGTCAAGGCAAGGAGAGAGTAACAGTCAAGGCAAGGAGAGAGTAACAGTCAAGGCAAGGAGAGAGTAACAGTCAAGGCAAGGAGAGAGTAACAGTCAAGGCAAGGAGAGAGTACAGTCAAGGCAAGGAGAGAGTAACAGTCAAGGCAAGGAGAGAGTAACAGTCAAGGCAAGGAGAGAGTCACAGTCAAGGCAGGAGAGAGTAACAGTCAAGGCAAGGAGAGAGTAACAGTCAAGGCAAGGAGAGAGTAACAGTCAAGGCAAGGAGAGAGTAACAGTCAAGGCAAGGAGAGAGTAACAGTCAAGGCAAGGAGAGAGTAACAGTCAAGGCAAGGAGAGAGTAACAGTCAAGGCAAGGAGAGAGTAACAGTCAAGGCAAGGAGAGAGTAACAGTCAAGGCAAGGAGAGAGTAACAGTCAAGGCAAGGAGAGAGTAACAGTCAAGGCAAGGAGAGAGTAACAGTCAAGGCAAGGAGAGAGTAACAGTCAAGGCAAGGAGAGAGTAACAGTCAAGGCAAGGAGAGAGTAACAGTCAAGGCAAGGAGAGAGTAACCGTCAAGGCAAGGAGATAGTAACCGTCAAGGCAAGGAGATAGTAACAGTCAAGGCAAGGAGAGAGTAACAGTCAAGGCAAGGAGAGAGTAACCGTCAAGGCAAGGAGAGAGTAACAGTCAAGGCAAGGAGAGAGTAACGGTCAAGGCAAGGAGAGAGTAAACGTCAAGGCAAGGAGAGAGTAACAGTCAAGGCAAGAGAGAGTAACCGTCAAGGCAAGGCCAGGAGAGAGTAACAGTCAAGGCAAGGAGAGAGTAACAGTCAAGGCAAGAGAGAGTAACAGTCAAGGCAGGAGAGAGTAACCAGTCAAGGCAAGGAGAGAGTAACAGTCAAGGCAAGAGAGAGTAACAGTCAAGGCAAGGAGAGAGTAACACAGTCAAGGCAAGGAGAGAGTAACAGTCAAGGCAAGGAGAGAGTAACAGTCAAGGCAAGGAGAGAGTAACAGTCAAGGCAAGGAGAGAGTAACAGTCAAGGCAAGGAGAGAGTAACAGTCAAGGCAAGGAGAGAGTAACAGTCAGGCAAGGAGAGAGTAACAGTCAAGGCAAGGAGAGAGTAACAGTAAGGCAAGGAGAGAGTAACAGTCAAGGCAAGAGAGAGTAACAGTCAAGGCAAGGAGAGAGTAACAGTCAAGGCAGGAGAGAGAGTAACAGTCAAGGCAAGGAGAGAGTAACAGTCAAGGCAAGGAGAGAGTAACAGTCAAGGCAAGGAGAGGTAACAGTCAAGGCAAGGAGAGAGTAACAGTCAAGGCAAGGAGAGAGTAACAGTCAAGGCAAGGAGAGAGTAACAGTCAAGGCAAGGAGAGAGTAACAGTCAAGGCAAGGAGAGATAGTAACAGTCAAGGCAAGGAGAGAAACAGTCAAGGCAAGGAGAGAGTAACAGTCAAGGCAAGAGAGAGTAACAGTCAAGGCAGGAGAGAGTAACAGTCAAGGCAAGGAGAGAGTAACAGAGAGTAACAGTCAAGGCAAGGAGAGAGTAACAGTCAAGGCAAGGAAGAGAGTAACAGTCAAGGCAAGGAGAGAGTAACAGTGAAGGCAAGGAGAGAGTAACTCAGGGGCAAGGAGAAGAGTAACAGTCAAGCAAGGAGAGAGTAACAGGCAAGGCAAGGAGAGAGTAACAGTCAAGGCAAGGAGAGAGAAACAGTCCAGGTCAAGGCAAGAGAGAGTAACAGTCAAGGCAAGGAGAGAGTAACAGTCAAGGCAAGGAGAGAGTAACAGTCAAGGCAAGGAGAGAGTAACAGTCAAGGCAAGAGAGAAGTAACAGTCAGTCAAGGAGAGAGAGTAACAGTCAAGGCAAGGAAGAGTAACAGTCAAGGCAAGGAGAGAGTAACAGTCAAGGCAAGGAGAGAGTAACAGTCAAGGCAGGAGAGAGTAACAGTCAAGGCAAGGAGAGAGAGTAACAGTCAAGGCAAGGATAAGTAACAGTCAAGGCAAGGAGAGAGTACAGTCAAGGCAAGGAGAGAGTAACAGTCAAGGCAAGGAGAGAGTAACAGTCAAGGCAAGGAGAGAGTAACAGTCAAGGCAAGGAGAGAGTAACAGTCAAGGCAAGGAGAGAGTAACAGTCAAGGCAAGGAGAGAGTAACAGTCAAGGCAAGGAGAGAGTAACAGTCAAGGCAAGGAGAGAGTAACAGTCAAGGCAAGGAGAGAGTAACAGTCAAGGCAAGGAGAGAGTAACAGTCAAGGCAAGGAGAGAGTAACAGTGAAGGCAAGGAGAGAGTAACAGTGAAGGCAAGGAGAGAGTAACAGTCAAGGCAAGGAGAGAGTAACAGTCAAGGCAAGGAGAGAGTAACAGTCAAGGCAAGGAGAGAGTAACAGTCAAGGCAAGGAGAGAGTAACAGTCAAGGCAAGGAGAGAGTAACAGTCAAGGCAAGGAGAGAGTAACAGTCAAGGCAAGGAGAGAGTAACAGTGAAGGCAAGGAGAGAGTAACAGTGAAGGCAAGGAGAGAGTAACAGTGAAGGCAAGGAGAGAGTAACAGTGAAGGCAAGGAGAGAGTAACAGAGACGCATGCAAGCATGCATGTATATGATTAGCTTCTTTTGGTTTCTTCCAACTAAATCTGCTCACAAGGCTTTAGTTGGCCCAAGTCTTTTAGTAGAAGACATTTGCCCCAAGGTGCCATGTAATGGGATTGAACCAAGAATCCTGTGGTTGGGAAGCTAACTTCATGCCATACAACCATGTCTGTATCTAATAGTACGGTGCACATGGCTATGGGTTCAATCCTGTTGTGTGGCACCTTGGACCAACCAAAGCATTGTGAGTGGATTTGGTTTACAGAAACTGAAAGAAGCCCATCATACGTGAGTGTGTGTTTGTCCCCCTACCACCACTTCTTGACAACCAGTGTTGGTGTTTATGTCCCTGTAACTTAACAGTTTGGCAAGAGAATCGATAGAATACGTATCTGGCTTTAAAAAAAAGTATTGGGGTTGATTCATTCAACTAAGAATGCATCGGGGCAGTGCCCTGGCATGACCACAGTGTAATGACTGAAACATTTTTTAAAAAAAAGGTTATTTGATCAGAAGACCTGATTAGGACATGATCTGTTACTTATTGATGTCATACAGGAGAGAGAAGACTGGTCAAATGGATTATGTGTCACACACCATATGGTCACATTCTGAGTTCAAACCCTACTGAAGTTCAACTTTAATTTTTATCCTTCCAGAGTTGATAAAATATGGTACGAAGTTTGTTAATTTTTCTATCTGAGATTAGAGATCTGAATGGAAGTAAAGAGGAAGATGAGGAGGATACATACCTTTAAGATTCTGCTCTGAGTGTAGACATAAGGAACACCAAACATAATCACAGCTCTCCCGAAATGGTGCTCTGAAAAAAAAAAGGGTCATGGAGTGAGAGAAGATGAAAACGTCAACTTAATGATTTATAAATGTGAGGAGTTTTGTAGCTCATCCTCGACTGCAAGAAACCCATCCTACTTTGGTCCTCCTCTCCCATAGTTTATTCCTCTACTCCTCACGTCTTAGCACAAAGTTGCTTCCCTCAGGGTTTTGTAGTCCTGCAAACTCCATGGTAACTTTACTAGAGCTGGTGACATGAAACAAAGCAACTAGTTCACACTGTAAAGTGGCTGGTGTAAGGGAGGGCATCCAACTGTAGAATCCATGCCAAAGCAGACGGTCCTCTCCAGCTGACCAGCACCTGTGTCCAGTCCATGACAGCATGGGATTCAACTCAGTTTCCCCATCCTCCTCCTCCTCCTCCTCCATGTAATATGAGGTCAATTGAGGGAGCCTGTATATGATCACTCTCTTCTCTTCGCTTGGCGTTGCTGACAGAGGTCAGTAAGGCTGATGTCCACATCATCTCCACGCTTGTTTGTGGCTGATAAGACCGATGCGGGTTCGACATATCCGATTGCAATGACAGAGGTTTGATCGTTCAGGGTCTGATGATGCAGCTGCATTATTTCTTCTCCCCTGACTTTTGTCTTCAAGAGAGGCCCTGCGAGAGATCTCAAAGGAGGAGACAACATTGCTGATGGTACGAAGCCAAACAGCATGGTCAGCTGTTAGAGTGGACCACACACAATAATCAATGTCACAAATGCTAATGGCATTCCTTATAATGTCCTTATAATGCTTCTTTGGTGCCCCCTCCCCCGTTGTGGTGAGCTCACTGTACATGATAAGCAGGCAGTGGTCTTTCATCCTGTCAACATGTCCTGCCCAACGTAGTCGGGTTTCAAATAGAATGGCTTCCAGTCTGGTGACCTTTGCTCACTAGACCTGCTAGTAAAAACAGCTACATCTCCCTCAAATGTCATTCTACTGACCTAATATAAGAAGTAGAGACTGGACAGGGTAATCCAAGACATACACTAGGAGAGGATGGTCACAGCTGGAATGCTTTTGATCGCAAGTTTGCTCAATCATAACCCTCCTGGGGTTAAACATCAACAAGAACAGCTATATGAGCAAAAGAGGAAGCCTCTAACCAGTCCCTCGACATGCTAGAAATAGCAGTCAAATCTCACTCAAATCACACTTTAGTGTCTTAGAAAAGAAAGGCTATTTCTGAGATACATTGTGTCTCAATAAAAGAGGGGATAGTCACTTTGATGAGGTCTTGTTTCTTTATTATCCACAAGGGGCTAAACATAGAGGGGACAAACAAGGACAGACAAAGGGATTGAGCTATTACATAGACCCCAGTGCATAACTGGTACTTAATTTATCGACCCTGAAAGGATGAAAGGCAAAGTCTGACCTTGGCGGAATTTGAACTCAGAATGTAACGGCAGACGAATACCGCTAAGCATTTCACCCGGTGTGCTAACGTTTCTGCCAGCTCACTGCCTTCTTGAGGCAGGCTAACCTAGGGCTAAACAACAGCAACAGAACCCTTTATATCAGGACGAGCTCCATATTGGCAACAAATTAAGGAACAATTCAATAATATAACTTACCAAAATCAATTCCCTCTGAAACTTTGCCTCTGGCTACAGAAAGTAAGACAGCTCCCCGTCCATTTTCACAGGCCTGTGCAAGAAGGGAAAAGAAAACCATTAATAATCTCTCTCTGGTTGTGTGCTGGAGAAACTTGCTTCCCAACCACAAGGTTTCAGGTTCAATCCCACTGTTTGGCACCTTGGGCAAGTGTCTTCTACTATAAAAGCCTCAAGCTGACAAAAGCATTGCGAGTGGATTTGGTAAATGGAAACTGAAAGAAACCTGTTGTCTGTATATGTGCATCCATTGCATATGTATGTTTGGGTGTGAGTGTGTGCATCTTACCTTCTGGTAATTAAACAAAGCCAGGCTGGTCTCGGCTGCATCCTGAGTTTCAATGAATAAAAGTTTGTTCTTTTGTAAACTGTCAATAATTCCCTGTAATATAAATAAATAAATAAATAAATATAAATAAATAAATATAAATAAAAAAATAAATAAATATAAAAAAAAATTTAAAAAAAAAAAAAAATAAATAAAAAAAAATAAATAAACAAACAAACAAACAAACAAACAAACAAACAAATTAATTAATAATTAATTAATTAATTAAATAAATAAATAATATAATAATAATAATAATGATAATGATAATAATAATAATAATAATAATAATAATAATAATAATAATAATAATTATTTCATTTCTTTGCTACAAGGGCAATGGAGGAGGGAGATTTAGCTGATATTTCTAACGATTTAAATAATTGCAGAGAGACTTTGTCATCAAATCAAGACATTAATATATTGATAACGATTATCATAAAACCACAAAACACAGAGAAAGATTGATTGTAAAGTAATGAATAGAACCAAACTTACCGTTTCGTACCAAGAAGCAACAATCGTTTCCTGAAAGAACAAAAAAAACACTAGTTACAAGAAGGATGTTTAGGATTTGTGAGAAGTAACTTTAATACAAAAATGTGGTTTCAGGTTCAATCCCAGCTACGGAAGCTGGTTATCATGGCTGCATGGTAAGGAGTTTGTTTTCCAACCTCATGATTCCCGGTTCAGTCCCACTGCGTGGCCCCTTTTTTAATAATCCTGCTAGCGATTTGCGATATCAGTGACTGAAAAGCTTCTTCTATTTTACATATCGTTGGCAGTGAGATCTGGCTTGTATGCAGTGAGTGTATGCCTGCAACTGAGGAAATACATGTATGCTGAAATCACGTGATGGGTCTGCTAATGATATACTAAAATAATAAAGATTGCCATCTTTATACACCACTTAAATATTAGTGACATAAGTAGTGTTAATATGTACACTTACATACACACCATATTTGACGACATATAAAGTGCTGCACTTTTCTCTCCAAGAATGTTTCAAAAAATTGCGCTGGGTCTTAAATATGAAGTTAGGCCTCCTTTAAGCTTTAATGCACCAAAATCTCCCTTTTTTGGTTTTCAATATGTACCTCTTTTATGCAGTAAACCAAAACTATTTTTTCCATAAGAAATTCAAGAGAAAGAACAGAAAATTCGAACAGGGACGTGTCCTGAGTGAACGGTCGAAGATAATTGATGCTCTTCCCAACCGTTGCTGCCGACTTGCGTCTTTGTGACTCAAGACACCATTCGTCGCCCGAGACCTATGGTTAAAAAATTAGGAAAATAGCTCGTCAGTTTGGAGATAATAAGGGAGGTAACTCTCTAAAGGGACACAACTCCCTGGTTAAAGTTAGCCATTTGATAACTGGATACTGACGATGTACCACACATACACCTTTTAGCTTCTGTTTCAGACCAATGACTTGGTGAAGCCGACCGCTGGTGTAAATCTCGGTGGCAACAACTACTAAGGCACAACCTTCGAGGATTTCAGTCGACCGAATCAACTCCAGGTCTTATCCTTTTTTTAAAGCCCGGTACTTATCCTATCGGTTACATTTGCTGAACCACTAAGCCATAGGGATGTAAACAAACCAACACCAGTTGTCAAGTGGTGATAAAAGACAAACATAGACATCCACACACATACATATACACACATATACACGCACGCACGCACACACATATATACTCATGAAGACACACATACTTACCATGTAAGAATAGCTTGTAAAAAAGCCCACAATTCCGTCAGGGACAATCCGGCAGAGATCCACCAAAAGGTTCCCGTAATTCCGTATGACAGCTGAATAAATAAAGAGATGAGTTAAGACAAGTCATAAAACAAACATCGTAATTAATATCATAAGTGTGAAATATAATAAAGTATGACGAAGCGACATCATAAATTGAAAGATGAGAAATATCTAAGAAGTCATAGGGGCAGGCGTAGCTGTGTTGTAAGAAGTTTGCTCCCCAACCACACGGTTCCAGGTTCAGTCCCATGGCGTGTCACCTTGGGCAACTGTCTTCTACTAAAGCCTCAAGTAGACCAAAGCCTTGTGAGTGGATTTGGTAAATGGAAACTTAAAATAGCGCTTCGTGTGTATATGTATATATATATGATGTTACAGGAGAGAAATGTGTCCGCATGGATGATGGGGCACTTGCTTTTAATGTTGGTGAAAAGAAAGAGGCTTGGAGAAGCCATTATGAAAGACTGTTGAATGTGGAGAATGAATGAGAGGAGGAGAGCCTGCCAAATGTTGACCCAGTAGAGGGATCAGCTATCCAAATAGACAGCTCCCTTGTAGTTAAGGCAATTAAGGATATGAAACCAGGTAAAGCCCCCGGCCCATCATGAATCACTGCTGAGATGCTTAAAACAGCTGGTTATGCGGGCTATGGCCTAGTCACCCGTATTGTTAACCAGGTAGTTCATAATGGAGTCATACCCAATGACTGGCGTAGCAGCACCATAGTCAACTACTACAAGGGTAAGGGTGATGCTCTAGATAGAAATAACTACAGGGGTATTAAACTGTTGGATCAGGTGATGAAGGCCACAGAGAGGGTCATAACCCATCTCATTAGGGAGAGAATTTGCTTAGATGAGATGCAGTTCGGTTTTGTGTCGGGTAGAAGCACCACTGATGCTAGATTCCTGGTCTGACAACTGCAGGAGAAGTACCTAGCTAAAGATAAACCCCTCTACATAGCTTTTGTGGACTTGGAGAAAGCCTTTGACAGGGTTCCCCGATCCCTTATCTGGTGGTCGATGCGGAAACTGTTGATTGACGAATGGCTAATAAGGGCTGCACAGGCTCTATACAGAGAGGCTGTCAGCAAGGTTAGGATTGGCAACGAATATAGTGAAGAATTCCGGGTAGAAGTAAGTGTACACTAGGGCTCAGCCCTCAGTACCCTTTTATTCATCATAGTCCTCCAGGCAATAACAGAGGAATTCAAAACAGGGAGCTCCTCTATGCTGATGACCTGGCCCTCATAGCAGAATCACTACCAGAACTAAAAAAGAAATTTCGGGTGTGGAAACAAGGGTTAGAGTAAATGTAGCGAAGACCAAAGTTATAGTATGCAGAAAGGCGAACTCAGCACACACCCCATCGGGCAGGTGGCCCTGCTCGAGCTGTATGAAAGGTGTAGGTAGAAACTCCATAAGATGCACCCAGTGTAAGCTATGGACACATAAGAGGTGCAGCAACATCAAAGGGAAATTAACTGATAAGATAGCTTTCATGTGCAGCAGATGCACAGGGACAATAGACACCACACACACTCAGAAAACAGATTCCATTACACTCCAGGGGGAGAAACTAGAAGCAGTTGATAGTTTCCGCTACCTGGGTGACCAAGTTAGTAGTGGGGGTGGATGCTCAGAGAGTGTCACCACTAGAACACGAATAGCCTGGGCAAAGTTTAGAAAGCTCCTACCCCTACTGGCAACAAAAGGTCTCTCCCTCAGAGCGAAAGGTAGATTGTATGATGCATGTGTGCGAACTGCCATGCTTCACTGCAGTGAAACATGGACTGTGACTGCAGGGGACATGCGTAGACTTGAAAGAAATGAAGCTAGCATGATCCGCTGGATGTGTAATGTCAGTGTGAATGCACGACAGAGTGTAAGCACCCTGAGAGAAATGCTAGGCATAAGAAGCATCAGATGCGGTGTGCAAGAGCGACGCTTGCGATTGTATGGTCATGTACTGCGGATGGATGAAGAGAGATGTGTGAAGAAGTGCCACTCCCGAACAGTTGAAGGAATCAGGGGGAGAGGTAGACCCAGGAAGACATGAGGTGAGGTAGTCAAGCATGACCTCAGAGCATTGGGCTTCACTGAGGCAATGGCGAAGGACCGAGATCTCTGGAGATGTGCTGTGACTACTAAGACCCGGGATGCTTCCGGCACCAGTTCCGCATACCCTCTGCCCATTCAAAGTACCTTGGATCCCGGAACATCTCGCTGTGCTTGAGGATACCTGTTGAGTCAAGAGCATGTACATGAACATCGAACCAAATATCAATGGAAACAGTAGTTGTGATACCTGTGCCGGTGACACATAAAAAGCACCATCCGAACGTGGCCGTTGCCAGTGCAGCCTCAACTGGCTTCTGTGTCGGTGGCACATAAAAAACCACCATTCGAACGTGACCGATGCCAACCCCGCCTCGAATGGCTTCTGTGCCGGTGACACATAAAAAGCACCATCCGAACGTGACCGATACCAACCCCGCCTTGAATGGCTTCTGTGCCGGTGGCACATAAAAAGCACCATCCGAATGTGACCGATGCCAACCCCGCCTTGAATTGCTTCTGTGCCGGTGGCACATAAAAAGCACCATCCGAACGTGGCCAATGCCAGCACCGCCTCGACTGGCTTCTGTGCCGGTGGCACATAAAAAGCACCATCCGAATGTGGCCGATGCCAGCACCGCCTCGACAGGCTTCTGTGCCGGTGGCACATAAAAAGCACCAACCGATCGTGGCCGATGCCAGACCCCTCTGGCACCTGTGCAGGTGGCACGTAAAAAGCACCCACTACACTCACGGAGTGGTTGGCGTTAGGAAGGGCATCCAGCTGTAGAAACACTGCCAGATCAGACTGGAGCCTGGAGCAGCCCCTGGCTCCCCAGACCCCGGTCGAACCGTCCAACCCGTGCTAGCGCGGAAAACGGACGTTAAACGATGATGATGATGATGATGATGATATATATATAAAACCACGATTTTCCATGACCGTTGCCTGTACCACCTGACTGGCCCCCGTCCCAGTGGCACGTAACAGCACCCACTGCACTCTCAGAGTGGTTGGCGTTAGGAAGGGCATCCAGCTGTAGGAACTCTGCCAGATCAAGATTGGAGCCTGGTGCAACCATCTGGTTGGCCAGTCCTCAGTTAAATCGTCCAACCCATGCTAGCATGGAAAGCGGACGTTAAACGACGATGATGATGATGATGATGATGATGATGATGATGATATATCATGTATAAGCAAGTCATTTTCTGCAAGACTTCAAGTGACTGAGCGAAGGTACAAGCAGGTCCCTGACTTTTGTGGCCAAAACCATGTGTCAAGCAGGTGAACCTATCTGCCTACGGGATCGGCTACAAACCCCTTGATGCACGGATCGTAACCTCACCTAAACGCCCAGTATTTTCAAGTGGTCAGTGCCACCTTTTATTTTTCATTCCCTTCAAAATTTTATCCCTAATTAGTGGTCTGGACTGTAGTTGTTCCTTCTAGCTTAAGGGATTCCTTGGCTGTTGCCAGCCTCGCCTGGCACCTGTGCAGGTGGCACGTAAAAAGCACCAACCACACTCACGGAGTGGTTGGCGTTAGGAAGGGCATCAAGCTGTAGAAACACTGCCAGATCAGACTGGAGCCTGGTGCAGCCTTCTGGCTTCCCAAATCCCCGGTCGAACCGTCCAACCCATGCTAGCATGGAAAACGGACGTTAAACGATGATGATGATGATACCTCTTAATGTGTTTAGATGTACACTGTATTTTACATGAATAATATATAGTTGATTGACTAATTTTTCCATATGCTAGGCCACTGGTAGTAAAAATTTCTAAAATCTTTATTACCCTGATATTATTAATTATATATATATATATATATATATATACACACACACGTGTGTGTGTGTATGTTTATGTGTGTTTTAGTGTCTGTGTTTGTCCCCAAGCATTGCTTGACAACCGGTGTCTTTGTAACTTAGCAGTTCGGCAAAAGAGGCAGGTAGAATAAGTACTAGTAGGCTTTTGAAAAAAAAAAAACATATGTCCTATTATTTGTTTGACTAAGACCCTTCAAGGTGGTGCCCCAGCATGGCCGCAGTCAAATGACAGAAACAAGTAAAAGGGTCGTAGTTAGGGAGACATCAAGTTATTCAGTTGTTGATTCAGCAAATCACAATTCGTGAAACTCAGGGATGACAACAACAAAGATGGAACTCAATGGAAACAAAAGGAACATACCAATGTCTTCTCTTGTTTCAAACTTGGAACTCATGGCTACTTGGTCGTTTCCTTTGCTCACCACCTAAAATTGAAAGGATGTGTAGATATATATCTATTTCTTTATTGCCCACAGGGGGCTAAACATAGCGGGGTCAAACAAGGACAGACAAATGGTTTAAGTCGATTGCATCAACCCCAGTGCATAACTGGTACTTAATTTATCGAGCCCGAAAAGATGAATAAAGAATATTCTTTTCTACTCTAGGCACAAGGCCCGAAATTTTGGGGGAGTGGGCAAGTCGATTAGATCGATGCCAGTATGCAACTGGTACTTAATTTATCAACCGCGAAAGGATGAAAGGTAAAGTCGACCTCAGTGGAATTTGAACTCAGAACGTAGAAACAGACAAAATATTGCTAAGCATTTCACCCGGCGTGCTAAAGTTTCTTATTTCTTTATTGCCCACAAGGGGCTAAACATAGTGGGGACAAACAAGGACAAAGGGATTAAGTCAATTATATCGACCCCAGTGCATAACTGGTACTTAATTTATCGACTCCGAAAGGATGAAAGACAAAGTTGACCTCTGCGGAATTTGAACTCTGCGGAATCAGAACGTAACGGCAGGTGAAATACTGCTAAGCATTTCGCCCAGTGTGCTGACATTTTTGCCAGCTCACTGCCTTCATATATATGTGTATATATATATATATATAACGTCATCATCATCATCATCATCATCATAAGCGTTTAACGTTTACCTTCCATGCTGGCATGGGTGGGACAGTTTGACAGGAGCTGGCCAGGCAGAAGCCAGCACTAGACTTCTGTAACTGTTTTGGCAGGAGTTTTACAGCTGGATGCCCTTCCTAACACCAACCACTCAGTAGAGTGGACTGAGTGCTTTTTACGTGACACAAGCACAGGTGAGGTCAGTTTTGGCAAGGTTTTAACAGCTGGGTGACCTTCCAAACACTAACAGTATGGACTGGATGCTTTTTAAGTAGGACCTGCATTGACAGGGTCACCAAGTAACTTGCAAGACAAAAAAATCCTCTGAGAGGGGAGAGGGTATTGGAGGAGGTGACCTTCTGTCAGATGATGAAAGAGATAGAAATAGGTGTCTTGCTGTAGAGGAGGTACAAGGTTACTCAGCTGGAGAGTAATGTTTCACTTAAGCATCGTAATAACTTGGTGTTAGAACTCAATATACGTAAGCTTTAGATGAAAGTGTTAGTTGCGTACAGAGTGATGATCAGAAATTGGGATGACAAACAGACAGATAATTATGTTATCAAATTCATTAGCTTACAGTTGTTTCTGCAATGCACTCGTAGTTGAGTGCCTGAATATCATCCTATAGCCTCACCAGAGCTACAAAGATGAAGTAGGAAAGAAGCAGCTGTAAGCCAATGAGGTTTATAACATAATTGTTTGCTCCTTTGTCATCCAAATTTCTTATCTATCTATCTATCTATCTATCTATCTAGATAGATAGATAGATAGATAGATAGATAGATAGATAGATAGACAGATGTATATGATGATGAAGATGATAACTCTTGTATTGATGAAACAATACAACTAAAATAATAAACAAAGAACATAACAAAACTCTATCTGCGACGATTTCATCTCAATTGAAGGAGAGGGGCTTTCTCCGTCCGGGTTGCGGATCCATGGAATAAGCTGCCAGACGAGATAGTGAAGATGCCGATGACCGCTCGGTTCAAAGTCTCTTTTGACCAGAAATGGCCTGAACTCTTTGCATGAACACCCTCCCTGTACATAACTCCATGTCCCCCTACATGGCCTTGCTTTTTGCTTTTTGAGCCAAAAAATTAACTTAACTTAAAGCAGAAACAAAAGGTGATTTAAGAGAGGGATTAACATGATCATCCAGCATATCACAGATACAAGGTTCAAAACCTACCAAAAGACCCGTTTCATTTAATTTTTTTCTGAGTCAGTCTGGTGTTTATAAAGTTTGATATCACAAAAAAGGACCCTAATTTGATGAAATAGAAAGAAGATACTGGAATACTTACAATTGGAAGAATACAGGGCCTTGCTAACGTCATAGAGAATGTTGCCATTATAACCGGATGGAAGTCCAAGATTCTGGGGTACATCTCAAGAGGGGATAACGTCTGATTAATGAAAATAAATACATTGAAAATATATATATTTCTAAAATGTCATTTTCAAATTTTATTTAAACATTTTCAAATTTTATTTAGGCACAGGAGTGGCTGTGTGGTAAGTAGCTTGCTTACCAACCACATGGTTCCGGGTTCAGGCCCACTGTGTGGCATCTTGAGCAAGTGTCTTCTACTATAGCCTCAGGCCGACCAAAGCCTTATGAGTGGATTTGATAGACGGAAACTGAAAGAAGCCCATCGTAAATATGTATATATATATGCGTGTGTGTGTTAGTGTCTCTGTGTTTGTCCCCCTAGCATTGCTTGACAACCGATGCTGGTGTGTTTACGTCCCCGTCACTTAGCGGTTCAGCAAAAGAGACCGATAGAATAAATACTGGGCTTACAAAGAATAAGTCCCGGGGTCGATTTGCTCGACTAAAGGTGGTACTCCAGCATGGCTGCAGTCAACTGACTGAAACAAGTAAAAAGAGTAAAAGAGTAAAGAGTAAAATATATTTGTGAAATAAAATGGTTCTCCAAAGATGCAAGCGAGGCTGTGTGGTAAGAAGCTTGCTTCTCAACCACATGGTTCTGGGTTCAGTTCCACTGCATGGCACCTAGTGTCTTCTACTATATCCTCAGGCTAACCAAAGCCTTGTGGTGGATTTGATAGATGGAAACTGATAGAAGCCTGTCATGTGTGTGTATATATATATATATATATATATATATATATATTTGTGTGTGTATGTATTTGGTGTCCGTGCTTCTTCCTCACCACTGCTTCACAACTAGTGTTGGTGTGTTTACATCCCCATAACTTAGCAGTTTGGTAAAAGATATTGATAGAATAAGTGCCAGGCTTAAAAAAAAAGTATTGTGGCTGATTCATTTGACTAAAAAATTCTTCAAGGTGGTGCCCCAGCATGGCCACAGTCTAATGACTGAAACAAGTGAAAGATTGGTTTTGATTTGGCCCCATAGGGTACCATCCTGATGGGTACTTATGGTCAATAATATCGACTCAGGATTATTATAGTTGAGAATTTCTATTATGGACTGCAGAAGGATGAAAAAGCAAAGTGGATCCAGGTAGGATTTGAACACAGAATGTAAAGCGATGAAACCAAGTACAAAGTTATTTGTCTACCGCTCTATCAATTCTGTTAACTATATTCATACATACATACACACACACACTGACGTATAGAATGTCACATGTATACACATGTGCATACATGTATACACACTCAGACACACACGTATACAGACACATTTACATTTACATACACACATATACAAACGACTGACAGACTGACAAACAGAACGATGGATAGATCAATAGATAGACAGACAGATAGATCAACAGACAGATCGATGGACAGACAGTTCGACAGACTAATAGATATACAAGCTGACAGACAGAAGGACAGATAGATATGGCAGTAGTGGATCTCCATCATTTGACAATGAGGATTCCATAGTTTGATCAACTCAGTTAGATGGTAACTGAATTAACACATAAGTGGCTGAATATTCCACAGACATGTCAAGTAACCTTTAAAAGTAACTCTCAGAAAAAAAAATCAGTGTGACATAGTGTGTAGGGGATGAAGTACTTTTTAGTTTACAGGTATAGTCCACCTGATGGTCATTAATATAATTCCCATGAGCCCAGTTTCAGCCATGAGGTTTGGGCTACCATGAGGCAACATTAAACATGACATCAGCCTAAGGTTTTAAAAATCTACAAATGTCTGAGGTCCCATATCATCTTAAGATCTTTCATGGGAACCTCACATAACATACATTATTTACATTCGACGGATATTTGTCCTCATCTTGTTTGTTGTTAACACAACTTTTCGGCTGATATACCCTCCAGCTATCATAAGGTGTCTTGGGGAAATTTCAAACCTGGGTTCTCATTCCTAAGGTATTTTTCAATGTTACTATTATCATTGTTAGTGTTCAGGTCACTGCTTGGAATCGAAGCAGACCAAGTGCAGATATGAGCAGCATATGGGAACCAGTATTAAGGAAGGATAGAAAAATATTAGATTATATTAGCCCTAAAATTCACTCCATAATTGCCCACAGGCATATGGCGTAGTGGTTAAGAGTGCGGGCTACAAACCCCAAGATTCCGAGTTCGATTCCAGGCAGTGACCTGAACACTATCAACAACAATAATAATAATAGCATCGAAAAATACCTTAGTAATGAGAACCCAGGTTCGAAATTTCCCAAAGACACCTGATGAAGGCTGGAGGGTATATCAGCCAAAACGTTGTGTTAGCAACAAACAAGATGGGGACAAATATCCATCAAATGTAAATAATTCCTCATCTCTTAAATATCGAATTGTCTCACATAACATTATCAAAACTACACTAAAAAGAAAAAAAAATCTCTTCAGGGTCAGAAAAATATTTCAGCCCTTTATCAAAATGGCAAACAGTTTTTTGTGGAGTTCTGAGTAAAATAGTGGTCGCAGTAGTTGTGATCTTCCGGTCACTCACAGTATTGTGTCCTCCGTGGATGCGGCTCTTTCTAGAAATGGCCTCATCAGAGGGTCCACAAAACGAAAGAGAAGGTGGGTTGGAATGTAGAGCCACGGAAAGATTCATAAAGAAGACGGCCATCATTAAAAATCGAGTTCATTAAAGGGACGTAACTCAACCATTCAAAATAAGAACTCGGAACATAAACCGGGAGAAATTCCACAAAGAATTTTGTCCAATCAGCTTGCCGCCCTATATTAATAATAATCCTTTCTACTATAGGTGCCAGGCCTGAAATTTTGGGGGTGACATTGAAACACTGAAAGGATGAAAGGCTAGCGTTGGATGGTTTATCAACCCCTGAAAGGATGAAAGACAAAGTTGATCTCAGCAGAATTTGAACTCAGAATGTAGCAGCAGACGAAATACCTATTTCTTTATTACCCACAAGGGGCTAAACATAGAGGGGACAAACAAGGAAAGACATAGGTATTAAGTCGATTACATCGACTCCAGTGCGTAACTGGTACTTAATTTATCGATGAAAGGCAAAGTCCACCTCGGCGGAATTTGAACTCAGAACATAACGGCAGACGAAATACCGCTAAGCATTTCACCTGGCATACTAACGATTATGCCAGCTCGATACCTTAATAATAATAATAATTAATTCTTTTTATTGGCCACAATAATAATAATAATAATGATAATAACAAGAGCACTGAGAGAGCACAAACCTCTGCCAAGGCAACACCAACGTCCTCTCAACGATTAGCCAGAGAGGATTTTTAAAATGAGAATATCTGAAATTAGCTCAGCTGCTCTCACAAATGAGAATACTAATAATGAACTCAACCGATCTCAAAAATTAAGTAAATAAAAAAACGGAAAAAATAATCCAGAATCCTCATCCGGTACTGGATCAATCCCAAAATCTAATCAGTTCATGCCAATCACAAGGCCAAACATCCCTGGAAGTTTCATCCGAATCCATCCAGTGGTTCTGAGATATCTTGTGTATGGACAAACAAACAACTGAAAACAACCTCTACCTTCGCTAAGGCAGAGCTAATAAAACCAACGTAACAGCAGACAAAATACCGCTAAGCATTTTACCTGGTGTGCTAACATTTCTGCCAGCTAGCCACCATTACCATGATGGGATGTGAAACCATAATGTAAAGATCTGGAAGTAATAACCACAAGGCATTTTTTTTGTGTGTGACAAATATTAAAAATAGTGGAAACTATACTCCACTCACCCCTGATGTGATAACAACTGTCTGGAATCTGTCAAAGACTGGTTTAATAGCGATAGAGGCATCCATACAATTGAAGTGCATCACCGGGTTTGTGTATGTGGAGGTCCTGTCATCAAATGGTTCAATGATTATTATGAAACCTGAGAAGAAACACAATATTATACAGAGATGCATAGCATGGAGTGTGTGGTACGGACTGGTGTGTATATATATGGGATTTCACTATATATATATATATATATATAATGCCTTCTGGCATGTATGTATAATGCCCTCTATATATAAATTATATATATATATGTATAATGCCTTCTGGCATGTATGTATAATGCCCTCTATATATAAATTAATATGTTCAATAAGAAATAATTATTTTCGAAATTTTTTCTCTTATAAGGTTTTCACGCTATCTACCTGACAATTTCTTGTTAAGTTTTCCTTATTAAGTAGTTGTCCTTAATTGCTAAATTTTTATTCCGAAAAAACTTTTCCTCTCCCGAAATGCAATTCGTAAAAGTTTGCCATTTATCCGGATGTAATATATGTAAACTCACCCATGTGCTTCGTTGATGTTGATCAGTTAGCTGATCGGCTTAAGCGGGGCAGGGTCGTTGTTTATTTATAATACATTCAGGCCTGCTGATGAATACGTAAGTATGAAATCACTGTGATACAGGTCTATATTTTTTTAAATATCTTACTTTGAAAAATTGCATTCGGTGGGATTAGTAATATTTTTGGTAGAAATGACTAATTGTCCCTCTTAGCGTGTGGCATGTATGTATAATGCCTTCTGGCATGTATGTATAATGCCCTCTATATATAAATATATATATATATATATATAAGGAGATCCCCAGTGGTAGCATGGAGAGGGTATTTAATATATGTATGTAATATATGATATATGTAGTATGCGCATGTAATATATGATAGTACAAGTAGAAAGATATATTTTTTCAACGTGTAACTGATAGAACAGCATATATAGGATGACAGATTTTTCTGCCCTGTAAGGATTTTATCCTGTATATGCTGTTCTGTCAGTACTTACCTGTGGAAAAAATAGATCTTTCTACTTGTACTACAATACATTTCAGTGCTTCAAAAAAACTTGACATAATATATGATATTTGTATATGTAACATATGTATATGTAGTATGTGCATGTGATATTTGTATTTGTATATGTAATATTATTGTAGAAAGGAATTAACGATAGGATATTATAATTCATAACACTGCTAGCGATGACTTACCTTTAGCATAAGTACTGACCAGAGTGGCAAAGTTTGATATGAGACTCAGACTGGAGAAGTCATCAATGTCGGTCAGTTCCAGAGTTCTCATCAAAGACTGAAGACGTTCACTGCAGAATCTGGAAATGTAAAGAAACCAGAGAGAGTTGAGAGCGGGGTTTGCAAGGTTTAAAAATTTAAAAATTGATGGCTGTTAGGGAAGGCTGCTGGACAAATTAGGCATTGTTTGCAGTAGTTAAAACTGTAACGTAATTACACTGAGTTACACGATTTTTGTGATTGGGAAGCAACTGTTATTTCCTCCCTGGTTACTCCTAGAAAGCAAGAAAAATAGTTAATATTTCCTTCAAATTTTGCTTCTATTACATTTGTTCAAAGCCTAAATTAACCCTCTCAGCACATGGCTATCATGCTCATCATCAGAGATGGATATATTGTCAATCACTAAGGGACATGCTCAAATGGTTACGGTCAAGCAACTGACAAGCAAATCTGTGATATTGAGCAGAATATTTACTATAATGATGTTTCTGCTTCAGTAACTCAGCAATGAATCTTTCAAATGTAATGGAAAATAGGTCAGTTTGGAAACGTTGATGTCCAAGTGACAAAAGCAAAGTTTGAAGGGAATGGTAGTGATTTCCTTTGATTTCTAGATAGAAACAAATAGGAAATAACACTTACTGACCAAAGACCAAAAAAAATGAGATCTTTACCTTTTGACCGACAGATTTAAAAAATAATTTTTTGTAACTAAACACTTTCAAACTTCGGACACTGGTAGAATGTGCCATATAAAATATCTTTTACTCTTAGTGTTTTTGAGAAAAACTTATATTTACGAAGTTATTTCATGTTAAAGTTGTCCTATTTCGGTAATTTCAACCAATCAATGACATGTATTCAGCTGAATAAAATTACTGCCATTGTTTGTCTACAACAACTATCGGCAGTGTATTCTTCATTTGTCACTGTTATTTATAACATCGTTCGTGTGTTTGTACTGGTTTTAGGGTTAGGATGTTAGGGTTAGCGTTGTCATAAATAACAGTGACAAATGAAATATACACCGCCGGAAGTTGTTATTGACAAACAATGGCAGTAATTTTATTCAGCTGAATACATGCCATTGATTGGTTGAAATTACCGAAATAGGACTACTTTAACATGAAATAACTTCGTAAATATAAGTTTTTCTCAAAAACAGTAAGAGTAAAAGATATTTTATATGACACATTCTACCAGTGTCCAAAGTTTGAAAGTGTTTAGTTACAAAAAATTATTTTTTAAATCTGTCGGTCATCATCATCATCATCATCATCGTTTAGTGTCTGCTTTCCATGCTGGCATGGGTTGGACGGTTCAACTGGGGTCTGGGAAGCCAGAAGGCTGCACCAGGCCCAGTCTGATCTGGCAATGTTTCTACGGCTGGATGCCCTTCCTAACGCCAACCACTCCGAGAGTGTAGTGGGTGCTTTATACATGCCACCGGCACAGGTGCCAGACGAGGATGGCAAACGGCCACGATCAGATGGTGCTTTTTATGTGCCACCGGCACGGGGGCCAGGCGAGGCTGGCAACGGCCACGAATGGATGGTGCTTTTTACGTGCCACCGGCACGCAAAAGGTAAAAATCCAAAAAATGTAATCAGTCTCACTACACAACTACTTCTAATTAATTTGTTAATATTCTCTATATTATGTAAACACTAACTAAATTATTTACAACATACCTGAGGGGTTTCCTTTCAATACAAACTTTCTGAGAACAATCTTTGAGGAAAGAAGGTGGACTCTCGGAAACGACGTGCTGGATACGAAGTCTGGTTTTCAAGAATTCCACAAAACGCTTCATAAAGGCCAGGAAATGTTCTGCATTCCGGATGTTTCCAGGCACAGCTTCTGTAGAGGATAGAGATGTGAAGAACTGTTGGTTGTTGGTAGTCATAATAATGGTGTTGAGGAGGTGGAAAAACATTTAAGAGAAATAAAGAAACGTTCTAAGAGGAACAGACTGGAAGAGGAGAAAGAAATATTATGGAAGTAGTGGGAATAGTAGTGGTGGTGGTGCTGGCGGTGGTAGTAGTAATAGTAGTGGTGATAGTAGTTGTAGTAGTGGTGGTGGTAGTAACAGTAGTAATGGTAGTGGTGGTAGTAGTAACAGTAGTAATGGTAGTGGTGGTAGTAGTTGTTGTAGTGGTGGTGGTAGTAACAGTAGTAATGGTAGTGGTGGTAGTAGTTGTTGTAGTGGTGGTGGTAGTAACAGTAGTAGTGGTGGTGGTAAGATAGACTGATATTATATATAGGTGCAAGAGTGGCTGTGTGGTAAGTAGCTTGCTTACCAACCACATGGTTCTGAGTTCATTCCCACTGCATGGCACCTTGAGCATGTGTCTTCTACTATAGCCTCAGGCCGACCAAAGCCTTGTGAGTGGATTTGATAGATGGAAACTGAAAGAAGCCCGTCGTATATATGTATATATATATATATATATATATATATATGTATATATATGTATTGTGTGTGTGTGTTTGTCCCCCCAACATCGCTTGACAACCGATGGTGGTATGTTTATGTCCTCATAACTTAGCGGTTCGGCAAAAGAGACCGATAGAATAAGTACTAGGCTTACAAAGAATAAGTCCTGGGGTTCACTTGCTCAACTAAAGGCAGTGCTCCAGCATGGCCGCAGTCAACTGACTGAAACAAGTAGAAGAGTAAAAAGAGTAACAACTAGTACTACTACTCAACATAAGTCAAAACACATTTCTACACACACACATCACAGAAGTAAAAAAAACATTTTCTGCTTCTCTGTATTTCTCTCTCTTCGTCTCCCTCACTCATTCACTGTCTCCCTTTCACACATGCAATGTCATACTCTCTCTCTCTCTCACACACACACAAACACTCTCTTTCTAATACCATTCTTGTAATCTCGTCTGCACCAGCAAGAGGTACCAATACACTGATGTTACCTTGAAGAATTTCGGTAGGAACCACTGCAAAGAAAGAACAAACAAATGGTTAGTTGCAAGAAATAATAAAAGTCAAAATCAGAAAGCTAGGGTTAAGCTGGATTAGAGTTAAAAATAAAATGTTTATCTTAATTAAAACTGTTCCTGTCATTAATATAATTATATTTTAACTAGATTATCAAAATATCATTTAAAACTAACAAAAAAGAAATTTTCTCTTTTTTTAAACCTTTACCATTTAAACCAGTGGTTCTCAGTCAGGGTCCACATAATATTTGGGGATCCCCAAGAGTATTTTAAGGGCCTCTGAAAAAATTTTCCTTTAGATATGTGTATTGGTTATGTATTGCAAGAAACATTTAGGTTTCTTTCTCTAACATTTTACTTAGTTTAACCTACACAAGTTAATGTGTGAAAAGCAAAATAGGAATTTTGAAAGCAGTTTATATAAAACTAGTTCTTAAACAGCGAATGGCTATAGGGATCAACCAGAATAGAATAGTAATCAAAGGGGTCGATAGGTTAAAAAATGGTTGAGAAGCCCTAATTTAAACTGACCAGATCCAACCTCTCACACCTACCCTACAATGTCACTCTTAAAATAAACAAACATATCAAAATCTTGAAGCTATGTGAATGAATAAGGATTACATTTGACAGGGTAATTTGAATGCTTAAGGGTTCAATATTGGTTTCAAATTTTAGCACAAGGCCAGCAATTTTAGGGGAGAGGGGTAAGTTAATTACATTGACTCCATGCTCAACTGGTACTTGCTTTATCAACCCTCCCAAAAAATAAAAGGTAAAATTGACCTTGGTAGAATTTGAACTCAGACGGATGAAACGCTGCAAAACATTTTGCCTGGCATGCTAACAATTCTGCCAGCTGACCACCACTTCTGAAGGGTCAAATATTATCAAAGGCTGACCTCAAAATGCTGAACTTTACAAAAGGAGATGACAGAGGACTGTGATACATGGCACATTGCTGTAACTGAGAAGACCTGCCCACCACAACAGAATGGAGATCCTAAAATCAAGGTGTCACATAGAAAGCATTGATGTGTCTGCTGCTACTTAAGCACTGGTGATGGGTGCCATGTAAAAAGCCCCCAGAACACTCTGTGTAGTGGTTGGTGTTAGGAAGGGCATCCAGCTGTAGATCCCAGCTAAAACAGAGTATGGTACCTAGTGTGGCCCCTGACCTTGCCAGTCCCTGTCAAGCTGTCCAACCCATGCCAGCATGGGAAATGGATGTTAAATGTTGATGATGAAGGACAGTGTAGCTATAACCATTCTAACTTTTATTCTTTTCTACTCTAGGCACAAGGCCAGAAATTTTGGGGGAGGGGGCCAGTCATTTAGATCAACCCCAGTAAGCAACTAGTATTTAATTTATTCACCCTGAGAGGATGAAATGTAAAGCTGACCATGGCAAAATTTGAACTCAGACAATATCAATATAATCTGAGGACTGAAGGCAGCAGCTGCAACCCTTAGGCTTTTAAGGGTTTCCTAAACTGATGGGGTTGATGCTCTTCATGAGCAAAACTCTAATTTAATGGATAGGGTGTACAAGAGGGATTCATTTTGGAGAGGAAGGATTAAACAAAGTTCCCTTTTTTAAACAAATGTGGAAATGTGCATGCATACAGAAAATTTAATTAATTAGCACACAGAAGGTTAATTGCCTAAAATGATGCAGGAATAAATAATTATTCACCTTTTAAAGAGCATCTCTAGATTTTCTATGGAATTTAGAGTCAGCAGTGAGAGTTGTGAATAACTGGCACCATGCTGGTGGCGTTTAAAGAGCACCTTTCAAACATTGGGCCTCACGGAGGCAAAGTGGATTAGTTCCTTTTGAGTGCTAGGCCTCTTGGGGGCAATGACTGAGACCCTTGGCATTATGTCATGCTTGAGAAGAAGAAGACCCATCAAGCTGAGCAAATTGCAGTTGTGGAAGATACCAGTGTCACACTAATGGCACCCCTGCTGGTGGCACATAAAAGCACCCATTACACTCTCAGACTGGTTGGCATTAGGAAGAGCATCCAGCCATAGAAAGCATGCCAAATCAGATTGGAGTCTGGTGCAGCCATCCAGCTTGCCAGCCCTGGTCAAACTGACCACCCATGCCAGCATGGACAACAGATGTTAAATGATGATGATGATGATGACGAATACATCTATGTTAATAATGTGTTTACAAATGGAAAATTAGGTAATTGGTGTATATGCACATTTCAGGAGTCCTTGCTCATTCTTCAGTGCTTCATCTATCCCATTAACCATCCACAAACACATTGCTTCAAAACAGCCATGAGATTTAGTGGTGAGCCAGCAATTAATATGTACCTAACACTTGCAGGAATGTATTTAATATGTAAGAGTGGTGTACCCAATTGTGTTATACTGCTAAATATAGTGCTTATTTAAGCAATGTGTTTGTGGGTGGTTAATGGGTTGGATGTAGTGTCAAAGAAGGAACAACAGCTCCTGAAATGTGCACATACACCTATCATCTATTTTTCTACCTTCTATCCCATTGTTTACACAAACATCTTCATATAAGAAAATTCATAACTTTCAGCACTGGCTCTAAATTCTATAGAAATTCTATAGAGAAAACTTTAAAAGGAGATTGAACTGCACTGCTAACACAGGTAGGACACAACATTACGTTTTTGACTTATAAGATTTTAATATACTTAAGGCATGGGGAGCTGGCAGAAACGTTCGAGTAGAAAAGAATATTTAAGGTGGTGAGATGGCAGAAACATTAGCATGCCGGGCGAAATGCTTAGCGGTATTTCGTCTGTATTTACATTCTGAGTTCAAATCCGCCGAGGTTGACTTTGCCTTTCATCCTTTCAGGGTCAATAAATTAAGTAGCAGTTAAGTACTGGGGTTGATCTAATCGACTAGTTCCCTCCCACCAAATTTTGGGCCTTGTGCCTAGAGTAGAGAAGAATATTTTAGTATTTCATCTGCCGCTACGTTCCAAGTTCAAATTCAAATTCTGCCGAATTCATCTTTGCTTCTCATCCTTTCAGGGTCGATTAAACAAGTACCAGTTACACATTGGGGTTGATGTAATCGACTTAATCCCTTTGTGTGTCCCCTCTATATCTAGCCCCTTGTGGGCAATAAAGAAATAAATATACTTGGTAGTATACTCTTACTCTTTTACTTATTTCAATCATTTGACTGTGGTCATGCTGGAGCACTGCCTTTAATTGAGAAGATCAACCCCAAGACTTATTCTTTGTAAGCCTAGTACTTATTCTATCGGTCTCTTTTGCCGAACCGCTAAGTTACAGGGACATAAACACACCAGCATCGGTTGCCAAGCGATGTTGGGGGGACAAACACAGACACACATACATATACACGACAGGCTTCTTTCAGTTTCCGTCTACCAAATCCACTCACAAGGCTTTGGTCGGCCCTAGGCTATAGTAGAAGACACTTGCCCAAGGTGCCACGCAGTGGGACTGAACCCGGAACCATGTGGTTCGTAAGCAAGCTGCTTACCACATGGCCACTCCTACATTACGGTTGCTTAATGAAACAAAGCGTCCCTACCAGTAATTAATATGATTGTTTGTTTGTTGTTTATTTTACAATACCAGTGCCACCATGGTCCAACAAGAAAGCCTCTACCACTAGATGGCTCTTCAATCTGCTGACCAAGGTGGACTTGGTGCTAAATAACAATAGCAAAAATATATTCATACATAAACAAACAAACCTGGATTGGATAAGATCACGTCAGTCTCTTTGGCAATTCTTGCATCCTTCAAACCCTCCACCAGTTTGTGATATTCTTCTTTTAGTTTGTTTTCGTCTGTCTCTCGGATTCTTGAGAAGAGTAAAAAAAAAAAAAACAATAAAAAGCATATCAATATTGCCGCTTCCGCTATCAAGTGTCTATCATCAACATCATCATCACATTTTATTATTATTCTTTTATCCTTTTACTTGTTTCAGTCATTTGACTTCGGCCAAGCTGGAGTACTGCCTTTTGTTGAAACAATTCGACCCCAGGACTTATTCTTTGTAAGCCTAGTACTTATTCTATCAGTCTCTTTTGCCAAACTGCTAAGTTATGGGGATGTAAACACACCAACATCAGTTGTCAAGTGATGATGGGAGGACAAACACAGACACACAAACATATATACATATATATACATGATGGGCTTCATTCAGTTTCTGTCTGCCAAATCCACTCACAAGGCTTTGGTTGGCCTGAGGCTATAGTAAAAGACACTTGCTCAAGGTGCCACACAGTGGGACTGAACCTGGAACCATGTGGTTGGGAAGCAAGTTTCTTACCACACAGCCATCTCTGCACCTAAAAGGAAATTGCCACTGGCCAGTATAGGGTTTCAAAACCATGATATTCACATTATTATCATGACACTCTAACCAACTGAGCTAACCCTAACATTTAACATCTGTTTTCCATGCTGGCATGGGTTGGACAGCTTGACAGGAACTCGAAAGGCCAGGAGCTGCACCATGTCCCATGACCTGTATTGGCTTGGTTTCTACAGCTGGATGCCCTTCCTAACTTCACAGAGTGTACTGTGTGCTTTTTACATGACACCAGCACCCACACCAATGCTTTTTACATGGCACCTTAGTTTTAGGATCTCAATTCTGTTGTGGTGGGCAGTTCTTCTCAAGTACAGCAATGCACTACATATCTCAGTCTGCTGTCATCTCCATCATAAGGTTCAGCATTTTGAGACTGGCCTTCAAAACTTCGTCCCACATCTTCCTGGGCCCCTTTCTCTTCCACAACATCCTTCTATTTTAAGTGATTGGAATTTCTTTATGCAACTGCTCTCATCCGTATCACATGACCAAACCAGCGTAGTTTCCTCTCTTGCAAACCACACAAAATTCCTCTTATGCCCACATATATATATATCATCATCGTTTAACGTCTGCTTTGGACAGTTCAACCGGGGTTTGGGAAGCCAGGAGGCTGCACCAGGCTCCAACCTTGATCTGGCAGTGTTTCTACAGCTGGATGCCCTTCCTAATGCCAACCACTCTGAGAGTGTAGTGGGTGCTTTTTACATGCCACTAGCACAGGGGCCAGAGGAGGCTGGCATCGGCCACGTTTGGATGGTGCTTTTTATGTGCCACCGGCACGGGAAAAACATATCCCACAATTCCATTCTTTATTATATTTTCACATGTAGATGGCCCCTATATGAACCATAAACAAGAAAAAAACCATGAAAAACCCAGAAAAAGCCAACAAAATAGCAAAGAAAGAAATGAAAGTAGCTTACTTTTCTACGTGTTTCTTTAACTTCTCAATACTATTGCAACATCTGTCCAGAATTTGTCGGTTGATTGTCACACTCATAGACTCTATACAGACATTATCTGAAAGGAAGCAGAGAGACAAAATACAGGTGGATGTCACCGAGTTGGTCATTGATAAAGTTGGAGTGATTTCACAGGCACCAAAAGAGAAGAACAAGCTTTGACTAAATAGAAAAGGAATGGGTGTGTGTGTGTGTGTGTGTGTGTGTGTGTGTGTGTGTGCATACAGGGTGTTCAGGATAAATTTAAAGATTTTTTAAAGTCTCCTTTTTTTCAAGAACAACCTGTTATATTGGTGAACAGTGAATGGAAGGCAGGAAGCCATCTGAGTTTTGGAAAAGAGTTACCTGCTTTGTGAACACAGGAAAGGCTGTAAAGAGGTGATATGGACAACTGCAACAGAGGCTGTGAAGTTATGGCCAGCAAGAAGGAATCCAGTAGGCTTTCTTGTTGCATCTGCATACTAGAAGTGATGCCCATATCTTTGAGCAGGGCCTTAGGCTCAATTCAGGCAGCTACGTGAAGCTGCAGAACACTGTGGTCAAACCCTGGCCATATATGTGGCAGCAGGAATTGGCTCCTTGTCATACCTGTCACAATTCCTGGCTTTCTAATTCCCCCCAATCCTATGGATTACTTCATGGTGGGGGGCATGGATGAGAAAAACACCAACCTCTCTGCCTGCGACATCAAGGCTGAACTGGTGACCAACATCAAGGAGGTAGTTGAAGATCTTCCCAGGGACACAGTGAGGAATAGAAGTTCCAAGTCCCAGAGGCATCTTGAGGCTGTGGTAGAAGCTGACGGTGATTACTTTGAGTAAACTGTTATCACCCAGCCATAATCCAGCTGATATTTTTGTGATTTTTTAAAAATACTTATTTTTGGATGGGATGTTGTGTTTTAGAAAATCTCTTTAAGGGTCACTGACCTCTCTCTTCTCATATTGTGTTTTCTTTTCTTTGCAAGCAAACTGTCAAATTTATTCCAAACATCCTATATGTATACTTGTGTGTATATATATATACTCTCTCTTTTACTCTTTTACTTGTTTCAGTCATTTGACTGTGGCCATGCTGGAGCACCCCCTTCAGTCGAGCAAATTGACCCCGGGACTCATTCTTTGTAAGCCTAGTACTTATTCAATCGGTCTCTTTTGCCGAACTGCTAAGTTACAGGGATGTAAACACATCAGCATCAGTTGTCAAGCGATGTTGGGGGGACAAACACAGAAACACACACACATACATATATTATATATATATCATCATCATCATCATCATCGTTTAGCGTCCGCTTTCCATGCTAGCATGGGTTGGACGGGTCAACTGGGGTCTGTGAAGCTGGAAGGCTTCGTCAGGCCCAGTCAGATCTGGCAGTGTTTCTACGGCTGGATGCCCTTCCTAATGCCAACCACTCCGCGAGTGTAGTGGGTGTTTTTTACGTGCCACCTGCACAGGTGCCAGACAGAGCTGGCGAACGGCCACGAACGGATGGTGCTTTTACGTGTCACCGGCACGGGGCCAGGCGATGCTGGCAACGGACACGAACGGATGGTGCTTTTACGTGCCACCGACACGGAGCCAGACAGAGCTGGCAACCGGCCATGAACGGACGGTGCTTTTACGTGTCACCGGCATGGGGGCCAGCCGAGGCTGGCAACGGACGCGAACGGATGGTGCTTTTACGTGCCACCGACACGGTTGCCAGATAGAGCTGGCAACGGACACGAACGGATGGTGCTTTTACGTGCCACCGACACGGGGCCAGACAGAGCTGGCAAACGGCCACGAACGGATGGTGCTTTTACGTGCCACCGACACGGGGCCAGACAGAGCTGGCAAACGGCCACGAACGGACGGTGCTTTTACGTGTCACCGGCACGGGGCCAGACGAGGCTGGCAACGAACACGAACGGATGGTGCTTTTACGTGCCACCGACATGGGGCCAGGCAGAGCTGGCAAACGGCCATGAGCGAATGGTGCTTTTACGTATCACCGGCGCGGGTGCCAGACGAGGCTGACAGCGGACACGAACGGATGGGTCACTTAACCCCTGCTTTCTGATATATGATTTGATTTTGATTGTTCTCACTGGTCTTGCCGGGTCTTCTCACGCACAGCATACTTCCATAGGTCTCGGTCTCTGGTCATTTCCTTGGTGAGACCTAGAGTTCGAAGGTCGTGCTTCACCACCTCGACCCAGGTTTTCCTGGGTCTACCTCTTCCACAGGTCCCCTCAACCGCCAGGGTGTGGCACTTTTTCACACACCTATCTTCATCCATTCTCACCACATGACCATACCAGCGCAATCGTCTCTCTTGCACACAACATCTGATTCCTCTTAGGTCCAACTTTTCTCTCAATATATATATATATATATATATAATATATATATATATATATATACACACATACATATATACAACGGGCTTCTTTCAGTTTCGTCTACCAAATCCACTCACAAGACTTTGGTTGACCAGAGGCTATAGTAGAAGACACTTGCCCAAGGTGCCATGCAGTGGGACTGAACTCGGAACCATGTGGTTGGTAAGCAAGCTACTTACTACACAGCCACTCCTAAGCCTGTATATATATGTGTGTGTATGTATATATATATATACAGGCGCAGGAGTGGCTGTGTGGTAAGTAGCTTGTTTACCAGCCACATGGTTCCGGGTTCAGTCCCACTGCGTGGCACCTTGGGCAAGTGTCTTCTACTATAGCCTCGGGCCGACCAAAGTCTTGTGAGTGGATTTGGTAGACGGAAACTGAAAGAAGCCCGACGTATATATGTATATATGTGTGTGCGTGTATGTTTGTGTTTGTCCCCCTAGCATTGCTTGACAACCAATGCCGGAGCCTTGTGGAGCTTTAAGTGTTTGCGCTCAGTAAACACTCACTACGCCTGGTCTGGAAATTGAAACTGTGATCCTACCACCATGAGTCCACTGCTGTAACCACTGGGCCATTGCGCCTCTACACACACAAATATATATATATCCACTGCATCGGAAATTTGCAATGTCTCCATAACTACTGTCTCGGCTGTAATCTTGGAACCCCAATTATCCGTTACAGCACTTACCTAGCATACCTAATCATTTAGATCACCTGTGAACTAAACCGTCATACTTTGTGTACACACTTTATCATTATTAAAGCTGCAAAAACATCATAAAAACAACACAAAAAACTGCAAGGTCACCTGATCGCTCAGCAAACCACAGATGCACGTTTCCCTTGACGGATCAGTTCTTTTTCCCATCTTAGGATTGTATAAGTAAATGTTTTATATACACACACACATATATATGGATGTGTAGCATAGATAGATTGCTAACCACAACACATTCTTTATTTTCTCTCCTTGTTTCTTTCTGTGTTCCTTTCCGTAGATGAACGTAGGCTCGAAACGTTAGAGACTTTTTCACTTCCCTAGCATTATACTAATACATCTGTTTGTTGTCTACACCACCTGTCTTCGTCTTTTGTTTTTTTGTGAATTCTCCCTATATGGATGTGTACACATATATACACGTTGTTGCAAAGCAAATTTCTCAACCACATAACAACACCCACATCACTGAAAAAGTTCCTTATTTTATTAAATTCCTTCAAATTCTTGACTATTTTTTAGAAGTAAACTGAAGGCACCCGTAGTAATGTAAAATATGGGACCCTGAAAAGATTGAACTCAAAACCGGATGGGATAAAGACAAATGCAAAAAGAGAGGAAGAACAGACCATAGAAAGGACAATGTGCAGGTAGTGAAACATTCAGACACGAGGAAACGGCATCTTTTGACTTACCAATGTTGTGAGCCTCATCAAAGACAACCACAGAGCTCTTGTTTAATTCATTGGAGACAACTGCTGCGATTTTTGGATCGAGAAGATAATAATAACTGTAGATGATGATGTTGGCTTGCTGGATCTGTTTGGATGAAACAAAGGCATGATGGAAGAGATTAAAGGAATTTGGTTTACTGTGGTGTTAGTCTTGATTGAGTAGATCAATGCTGAAAGACATTCTAGCCATGACCATCTCCCCTTTTTGTAAACCATTGACTACATTATCTAATATGTCTTTGTTTATTTAAGATGGAAAGTATGGAGTGATCTGAAGGAGATTTGGCTGCTATTTCTGGTAGGTTGATCAACAACATTGTCCATATCCATCTTAAACTTTCCTGATCAGGACTAACCAACTCACATTCAGGTTAGTAAAGATAAATTGATCAGAACCGGCCTAGAGCTAAATAATAACAAAGACCTTGGAAGGTGAATTGATACAAGGTAAACTTAGCCATTCTCAATGACAATGGTTCAACAATGGAGTTTGTAAGTGGTTATACTTGACCTGGTAGAAATAACAACTATGTCATCCCTCAAATCACGCCATAACATCTTAAAAAGATGAATGAACGAAGCCTTGACATTGAATGGCACTTCTGTTGTTGTTGTTAGTTTTCAGAAATTCAGAATTCTGCTTAAAGGAATTTAAAAAGTCAAGATGGTCACAATATGGAGAGCTTTTGATAATAGGCTTGATTTATATCAGGACTGACATAGTCCTTTGTTGGAGACTGGAGGAAATTCCAGGAGTACGAAGAAAGAGAGACCAGGAAACATAAAAAGAGAGTCAAGAAAAAAAATGTGTTTGGATTAGGTTCTATATTGTCTGTTCATCTATGCCATCATCATTGCTTTAACTCCCACTTTTCCATTTGGTGTTAAGAGTCCAGCCTGTTATGAGCATTCCAGTTTGAGGTTCCAATTTGAAGAAACCTTTTCTCTCCCCACTATCAAGCTTGGAGATTCTCCCCTCCCTAACCAAACCAGTAAAAGAATGATGATAACACTGAACTTACCATATATCTTGTAAAGAAATAGGGACAGCATTTTTTCTTTCGGCCATAATCTTTCAAATCATCCTGAAAAATAAGGGACATTTATGCTAAAGATTTGGACATTCTTTTAAAACGTATGAAATTTGGGTGAATAAAATTTGTGCAAATCAAAATAAATTTCCCCCAGCATTTGTAGTGCGATGCATGTTTTCTTGCAAATCATGGTTTTGACAGGAGCTGCACCAGGCTGCAACTGTTTGTCTTGGCATGGTTTCTACAGCTGACTGCCCTTCCTAATGCCGACCACTCAACAGAGTGGACTGAGTGTTCTTTTAATGGAACCAACACAAATGCTTTATACATGGCACCGGCATGGGTGCATTTTACCATCACACACAGACACACACACACACATAGTAAAGTGAAGCACATATATATTATACACATACCAAGTTATATACACCTGGTTCCATAGGTGTTGTTCTGCCACGAGCATCAAATTCCTGAAATGAGACAAGAAGTACAAGAATCAGTAGATGGAGCTGCTTGTAACAAGACAAGGAAGTATTATACTGAATGTGATGGTACTGGGGTCAATTTATTTAGTCAAATGGATTGACCTCCAATACTTATTTGTTTGAAACATAATCATTTAGTGTCTGTTTCCCATGCTGGCATGGGTTAGATGGTTTGATTGGAACAGGTAAGCCAGAGAGCTGCACCAGGATCCAGTCTGTCTGCGATTGGTTTCTATGACTGGATGCCCATCCAAATGCCAACCACTCCATAGTATACTTGGCGTCTTTTACATGTCACTGGCACAGGTGCCTCAAATGTGTCACTGGCATGGGTGCCTTATACATGTCACCAGCATGGGTGCCCTTTATGTGTCACTGACACAGGTGCCTTTTACATGTCATCACCACAGGTACCTTTTGTATGTCACTGGTACATGTACCCCATATGTGTCACTGGCACTGGCCACAGCTACAATTTTATTAAGCTTAATTTGTCTTTTTTTTAGCAAATTGTTAAAAGTTTCAGTTGCTTGTTATTGCCACCAAGGACAATGATGGCATTCATGAAAGCTTGCCTTCCAGTGCTATCAAAGTCATCCACAGAATCTGAAGAAATTTACAGAAAAAAAAAAAAGAGAAAAATTAGAGAAATTTCAAGACATTTCAAAAATACAGAAAACAAAAAACGAGAGGGGACAATCAAAGAACTTACTTCATAAAACTCACAGACTGGGATCTTCTCATTGTATTTGTGTTGCTTACGGACATAGGATGCTGTTAATGCCAGACACTTACTATCAATTACTTTGCCAGTTCGATGTGAGAGAACCTGTGAATGGTAAATCAAAGATTAGAAAACATAACAGATGGTTGTTCATCTGATTACACTGTAACAAAATTTTTATTTGTCTTTGGCCAGGAAGTGCTATTTTCTATTTGCTTCTGTCTAGAAATCAAAGGAAATCACTACCATTCCCTTCGAACTTTGCTTTCCTGACCTGGACATCAACATTTCCAAATTGACCTATTTTCCATTACATTTCACACAGATTCAGTGCTGAGTTACTGAAGCAGAAATATCATTATAGCAAATATTCTGTTCAATACCACAGATTTGCTTCTCAGTTGCTTGACCGTAACAACTTGAGCACATCTCTTAGTGGCTGAGGATATGTGCATCTCTGATGATGAGCAAGAGTAGTTGGGGAGCATCGCAGTCATGGGTTGAGAGGGATTCTTTGGGGTTTGAATAAATGTAAGGAAAGCAAAACTGGAAGGAAATATTAGCCATTTTTCATATTAGGGGTAAGAAAATAAGAAATAACAGTTGCTCCCCAAAGACAAAAGTCTTATTACACAGAATCATGTATGGATTTTACCATGAGTCACAATCTGAAGAAATGAGTTTTCTGGTTGGTTGATTAATCGAAAGATCTATTTTATTTGTCTTTGGCCAGGAAGTGCTATTTTCTATTTGTTTCTGTCTATACATTGTTCGCTTTCCAGACATTTTTACATTACTGCATGTACTTTATATGCACTTTCTGACAAGTTGTGGTGCACCTGAGCACTGTATACAATAATTTCATTATTATTATTAATAACTGAATAATGGTACAGGAGGGGGGTGAGTCTTTATTGTATTCTTCAGGTAGAACTGATGTGACAGTTCCAGCTCTTTCAATTTTAACACACACACACACACAGAGGCATGGCTGTGTGGTTAAGTTCACTTCTCAACCATGTGGTTTTTGGGTTCAATCCCGCTCTGTGACACCTGGGAAAAAGGGTCTTCTACTATAGCCCAAAGCCACCCAATACCTTCTAAATACATCTGGTGAATAGAAACTCTGGGGACATCCATTAAATACATACATATGTGTGTGTGTGTGCATGTGTATGTGCATGTTTGTCTCCCAGCCCTGACCAATTGATAATTGAGGTCAATTTGTTTGACCCTGGTCCAATAACTGAAACAAGTATAAAGACTGAATAACTTCATTCAGTCATCCCTATGACCCTGGGAAAAAATAACAAAACCTCACTCCCAACAAAATACGTAATCATTATTAATAACTAGCTGGCCCCAAGTCATCAAAAATGACGGCTAATTGTCGTATTTTATATATAAATATGGATGGTAAATCAAATTAATACAATTTTTTTCTTTTACTTATATATGAGATTTGCAAAAGAAAAAAAGAAAATGTACTGGGCTTGATTCACTCAACTAAAAGTTCTTCAAAGCAGTGCTGTAGCATGGCCGTAGTTTAATGACTGAAGCAAGTTTAAAAAAGAAAGAAAAAAGAAGGGAAAAAAGAAAAAAAGAAAAAAAAAGCCCACCTCCTGATTGATACACATGTTCTTCCTGGAAGACAGAGCGAGGCCAAGGATATTTGGTTTCTCATTCGTCTCTTTTTCATAATATTTCATTACAACTTTTAATTCTTCCACCACCTGAATAGAGTTTTAAGACAAAGGAAGGGATTAAACAATAAAAGGTATGAAGAAAAACATGAAACAATCTTGAAGTGAAGTCTTCACATAAAGCAAAAAGAAAAGAAAAAAAAATCTTCATAGGAGTGGCTGTGTGGTAAGTAGCTTGCTTACCAACCACATGGTTCTGGGTTCAGTCCCACTGCGTGGCACCTTGGACAAGTGTCTTCTACTATAAACCTCAGGCCAACCAAAGCCTTGCGAGTGGATTTGGTAGACGGAAACTGAAAGAAGCCCGTCGTGTGTATATATATATATATATCATCATCTAGTGTTTTAAATTTGGGTTTTGCCCCTGTTAACAGGGGTGGCTGGATCTACCTCAATGCCATAGCAACCGCCCTCACACCATCCTGCCATCTTGCCTGGTTTTGGGCATCCTTCCTTTTCAAACCAATCTGTCCCCCACCCTGTCTCCTCCACCTTTTTCTCAGTCTACCTCGCTTTTGCGCACCATTTACCTCATATATATATATATCATAAATATTCTGTAAATAACAATATTTTATAAGCTTTTAAGCAATCACAGTGCTTTAACTAACGAAAATAGACTAATGTTGGGGCATATAAGCCCTTAATGGAAAAAAGGGGTTTTCTATGTCATTCATCACTGCTTCTCAAATTGCTGCAGAAAATGCACATGCTTGTTTATATACATATATATATATATATCCAAACATGAATTTGAAGCAGTACCAGTGTTGTAAACATTATTGAACCCACAAAGTCAATGGTTGTGCTTTGCTTGTTCATCGGTCGGATGCAAATTGTTGCGGTGGAGATTATTCTCTCAAAGCGTCAGGTGTTAAAATACCCATAAGTCATAGTCATAGACAGGCAAGACAACTCATTCGAAGTCACATTCAGGAATACAAGTGAATGCAAAGACCCAGTCTTCAGCAAGACTCTAATTACAGTTAAATGAAAGCACTGGAAAGATGTGAATAGTTATTATTATTGAATGTATTCAAAGACCACAATCTGCAGCAGGGTCCTAATTATATATAAATGAAGGCCCTGAAGGGCCTTTATTTACATTAAATTGTTATTGCAAAGAATGTGATACAAATGATCTGCAAATCCAGTTTCCATAAATTTTTTTACTACAGCTTAACCTTTTTAAGTATCCGTCCCCACCAGACAGCTCCTGGTTTTATAATACAAAATTCCTGTTTTAAACTGATCGAGATTAAAACCTTCCATTAAAATTTTATGTTAATTTATGTTTGAAACACTTAGCTTAGTAACAAGAAAGTTATTTCACTGAAATTCTTCATTTTTTCCGGAATTAATTGAAACCGAGATAGTGTTCTTCAACAGAAATATGGTAACTAAAGGGTCAAAGGTAGAGATGTGGAGGCTGCAGCAGAAGTAACTCTGAAACCAAAGTTTTCAACCATGAAAATGGTGTTGGAAAGAATACAGATTCTGATCAATAGAAGCATATGAAAAGTTTAAAAGACTTTTACCTTCTCCAGTTCTGGAACTGTTCTGGAGCAATATATTAATTTTGTGACATCTAAAGGGTGGCTCTGAAAGGAGAAATATTAATTTGAAATTTTAGCACAAGATCAGCAGTTTAAGGGGAAAGGATAAGTTGTCCGATCACCCAAGTTAAGCAACGTCGAGCCTAGTTAGTACAGGAGTGGCTGTGTGGTAAGTAGCTTGCTTACCAACCACATGGTCCCGGGTTCAGTCCTATTGCGTGGCACCTTGGGCAAGTGTCTTCAACTATAACCTTGGGCCGACCAAAGCCTTGTGAGTGGATTTGGCAGACGGAAACTGAAAGAAGCCTGTCATATATGTGTGTGTGTGTGTGTGTATGTGTGTGCTTGTCCCCCCAGTATCGCTTGACAACCGATGTTGGTGTGTTTACATCCCTGTAATTTAGCGGTTCGGCAAAAGAGACCGATAGAATAAGTACTAGGCTTACAAGGAATAAGTACTGGGTTGATTTGTTCGACTAAAGGCGGTGCTCCAGCATGGCCGCAGTCAAATGACTGAAACAAATAAAAGAATAATAAATTCTTCATTATATTCGAAATTAATTGAAACAAAATCAGTATATTCCAACAAAAGTATGGTAACGAATGGGTTAAATGATGATGATGATGGCATAAAATGATGGCGGACTTAGCTGTATGGTCAAGAAGATTGTTTTGCCAACAGGTTTGGCCCTCCACTGCAACACAACTTGACCATTGTGAATTCAAGGACATGAAACTGAGAGAAAAGAGTGATAGGTTGTACTACAGATCTGTACAACACCCTGCTGCCAATGAAATCACCGTGATCACTGTGACCGACCAGGCTATCAGATGTTGCTACACATCGCTGGTCACAATGCACTTTGCATTGTTTTAGCCTTCAAATGTTAAGCAAGCAGGCCAACAGAAGAAAGAGTGAGAAAAAGTTGCAGCGAAAGAGTACAGCAGGGATCACCACCACCCTCTGCCGGATCCATGTGGAGCTTTTAGGTGTTTTCGCTCAATAAACACTCACAACGCCTGGTCTAGGAATCAAAACCATGATCCTACAACTGCGAGTCCGCTGCCCATTGCGCCTCCACGCCAATGAAATATTTATGACAAAACATTTTTGACCTCATCATATGAAATTGGGAAAAAAAAAAGGCAGAAACAGAAAAAGGGTGCAGAAGCTATGATGATGATGTTGGTGACAATGACGATGATGATGATGATGATAGTGAGGATGTTAACAATAATTGTATTGATGATGGTTGTGGTGGTAGAAGTAATGGTGATGATGGCTGTGGTGGTGATATGATTGTAATGGTGACAATGATGATGGTAAAAAGGATGATAATGATCTTGGTGGTGAAAATAGTGGAGATGATGATGGTGATAGATGGGGAGAAGACTCGCTGAGCCAAGTGAAATTGTAGTAGTGGATGATGCTGGTGTCATGTAAGAAGCACCCATTACACTCTTGGATTGGTTTCTGTTAGGAAGAGCATCCAGCCATAGCAACCAAGCCAAATCAGATCAGAACCTGGTGCAGCTCTCCAATTTACCAATTTCAGTCAAGCCATCCAACCCATGACAGCAGGGAAAGCAGACACTAAATGATGATGATGATGTTGATAATAGTGATGATGATGATGATGAAAAAAGTGAGTGTATCTTTACCCTCATATAAGCTGTAATGAGACTGAGCAGTGATACAGTTTTGCCGGTTCCTGATGGCATTTCCAATGCACAATGGCCCTGAAACAACAACAAAAAACAAACAAGTGTAGGTTAGTTTTTGATAAATACGTGTGTGTGTGTGTGTATATAAATGTGTTTATACATATAATTGTTTGTATGTGTACATATACACAAGTGAAATCGTAGTGGTGGCCAGTGCTGGCAACACATAAAAGGCACCTGTGTCAGTGACAGATAAATGAAACCCAGTACACGTTTGGAGTGGTTGGTGCTAGGAAGAGTATCCAGCCATAGAATCCACACAGCCACTCCTGAACCTATGTGTGTATATGTATAATATATATATTATTATTATTATTAAAATTATAATTAAGGGTATCTTTTAGATACCACCATGCTAGAGACAACAGTCAAAACCTGACTCTAAGACCACATCAAGTATTCATAAAGCACCAGGAGGAAAGACAAAGAGACAAATAAACGAGCAAAAAATTATTGGATAATCCCAGATCTAGATTTCTTGCTTTGCATAAGAATATAATCTGCCTCTTTAGTGGGATATTCACAGATAGTACACAATTACAAATATAGATACATACAACATACGAATACTTACATATATGCATGTATACACACACATATATATATGTACGTATGCACATGACTGGTTTAAATGTCCGTCTAAACTCCACGTGCCACATGGTCAAAATACCACACCAGGGATTATCCAATCAAAATACCACACCAGGGATTATCCAATAATTTTTTGCTCGTTAATTTGTCTCTTTGTCTTTTCTCCTTGTGCTTTATGAATACTTGATGTGGTCTTAGAGTCAAGTTTTGACTGCTATCTCTAGCATGGTGGTATCTTTAAGTACCCTTAATTATAATTTTAATAATAATAATAATTATATATATATACATCATACATATACACACATAGGTTCAGGAGTGGCTGTGTGGTAAGTAGCTTGCTTACCAACCACATGGTTCCAGGTTCAGTCCCATTGCATGGCACCTTGGGCAAATGACTTCTACTATAGCCTTGGGCCAACCAAAGCCTTGTGAGTGGAAGAAGCCTGTCATATATATATAAACATATATGTTTGTGTGTCTGTGTATATGTTTCCCCAACATCACTTGACAACCAATGCTGGTGCATTTACGTCCCTAAAACTTAGTGGTTTGGCAAAAGGGTGATGCTCCAGCATGGCTGCAGTCAAATGACTGAAACAAGTAAAAGAGTAAAAGAATATATATATATAATACATGTGTGTGTATGCACACACACACATACACAATCTGTCTGAAATTAATTATCCAGTTGTACTTATATTTGGCAACAGGTCGTTTAACGTCCGTTCTCCATGCTTGGAAGGAAATGATATCACACACAACATAAAGAGTTATTAATTAATAATTCAATATAACAATGCTTAATCAACCTTACTAACTGATTGATTAATAAATAATTAGTAATTTACCACTGGCTGAATAAGATTCTAATTCTGTGTAGCTACTACATACGTATGTAGTACACACACACACACACACACCTTTTATCTTTTTTTGTACTTGTTTCAACCAGTTACTGCGGCACAGCCTTTAACAAATCAACCCCAGGACTTATTTTTTTTAATTCTAGTACTTTGTTGGTCTCTTTTGCTGAACTGCTAAGTTATGGGGATACACACACACACACATACCAACACTGGCTTCATTTAGTGTCTATCTACGAAATCCACTTACAAGGCTTTGGTCGACCTGAGGCTGTAGTAGAAGAAACTTCCCAAGGTGCCATGCAGTGGGACTGAACCTGGAAACATGTGGTTGGGAAACAAGCTTCTTACCACACAGCCAGGTCTTCCAACACACACACACGTATGTGTGTGTGGTTTTGTCTTGACACTGTGTGATAGTCATGAAGCAGTGTCCCCATCATATACACATACGGTTGTGATGCCTGCGCCTGGTGTACCCTTTACCAGATGGGTAGTCACAAAATCAGTCATAATGGGTATAATGGGCTTCATATGTATGTGCCCCAGTGTCACTTGGACGGCATGTGCTGCTCTCTCGCTCGATAATATTCATAACAATTTTTATCAAAAAAGTGTCTCTCACCTTAGCATCAAGGCTTTTCTTCAACTCGGTCATATAAAGGTACTGTTCAGGGTAGATGTAATCAAATGGAAAGTAAACCAATAACCCGTCAATGTTTAACCTAGAAAGAAATAAGGGTGGAGGGTGGTTTATGAAATGGAAGAAGAAACAAAATTAAAAATGCAGTGTGTGAGAAGACCTGGCAAGCCAAGTGAGACCATAACCCGTGGCCTATGCCAAGGGTGTAACCAGCCCATTTATGCATACCTTTCCTTAATTGGACACTAAGCTCTGCTTGCGAAGACCTGTTGAGGCAAGTGAAATAGAAATCGAATCAAATTCGATGACTGGCACCTGTGCCACTGGAGCACTTAGAGCACCATTCAAGCATGATCATTGCTAGAGTGGCTGACTGGCTTCCATGCAGGTGGCACGTGAAAAATTATTCGAGCGAGGTCGTTGCCAGTGCCATTGGATGTTAAATGATGATGATGACGTTGCTCAGCCTTCATTGAGTAGATCTGTGATCAAAGGCAATCCAACCATGAGCATTCTGTCTTATTTCTGTCCCGGTACGGTATCCCTCAGAATATATTACCCCATGTGTCATTAGGGTGTGGTTTGAGGGAGAATTCATCGATATTTCTAGCAGGTATAGTGACCATATAGATGCTCCCTCTTTCAGTAGTTGTTAATTAGCTTCCAAAGTCATATGATCAAATGTGCCAGCCACGACCATCCTGTCTAATTTTTTTTTTCCTGGCATAGTGTTCCTCAGAATTCTTTACCCAATATGTCATTATGATGTTTGTTTGAGGAAGAATTAGTTGCTATTTCTAGCAAATATAGTGACCATATATATGTTCCATTTTACTGTAAATATTTAGCTTAAGATCTGCTGTGATCTAAAGTCCCACAGCCAAAGGTGTTCCAACCAGGACTACCCCATTGATATTGTGATATTAATGCTCTTATTGTTGTTTAACCATAGGTCAATCCTGATCAAAACGAGATGTACCATCAGCTGTGATCACCCTGTGTGGATGCAATGATAGTGTTTTTAGCCCCAGGTCAGCCTCAACCCAGGAGACCAATGATCAAAAGCATTCCAGCTGTGACCATCCTGTGTTATTGTTGTGATGGTTGAAATAGTGTTGTTGTTGTTGTTTTATTATTATTATTATTATTATTATTATATTATTATTATTATTATTATTATTATTATTATTATTATTAAGGTGATGAGCTGGCAGAATTGTTAGCACGCTGAGCAAAATAGTGGCATTTCATCTGAGTTCAAATTCCACTGAAGTCAGCTTTGCCTTTCATCCTTCCAAGATTGATAAATCCTGTGGCAAAATTTGAACCCATTATTATTATTATCATTATTATTAGCATTGTTATTTAACCCATGACTAATATTCAAAGGTTTTCCAGTCAGGAATGTCCTTGTTTTGCTAGTTGTAAGTGTTGCTGGTGATTTGTTTTATTGGATATTTCCCAGACCGTTTTCCTTCTAAAGATGGGTCTTTGCACCTGAAATGTAAAGATTTGGTGAAACTTTCTGCATTGTCAGAAACTTTCCAATTTGCTCGCTTTTTACCCTTCTTCGATATTAAAATGCTTCAAGTGAACTACAACGCTCTTACATATATCAAAAGGATGTGTTATAGTACTATTCCACATATACAAAATTAGCCATAGCAACAATCCAATACACCTCCATCATCAGCTGCCCCACAAATATCATTATGGTTTCGACACCTATATATATATAAATTAACAAAATAAGATAAAAATCCAAGACTGTGAAAGATTTCGAAATCAGTCACAACCTTGGATTTTTATCTCATTCTGTTAATTTTTTTATATATATATGAATGCTGATATATGACCTGCATTGGACTCCTCATTCGCATAATCATCAAACCTGGAGCTTAACTATAGTCTGTCCATAGCACTTATTCAGCATTACCTAACACCTTTGGGTCTTCTTGACACCATTACCTCTCATCCGGGCCGATGCCAGTGCCGTCTTGACTGGCTTCTGTGCCGGTGGCACGTTAAAAGCACCAACTGATTGTGGCTGCTGCCAGACTTCCCTGGCACCTGTGCCGGTGGCACGTAAAAGGCACCCACTACACTCGTGGAGTGGTTGGCGTTAGGAAGGGCATCCAGCTGTAGAAACACCGCCAGATCAGACTGGAGCCTGATGCAGCCCCTGGCTTCCCAGACCCCGATCAAACCGTCCAACCCGTGCTAGCGTGGAAAACGGACATTAAACGATGATGATGATGATATATATATAAACACATATACATCGTTTGTAGAAATACATAAATCTGGAGGAGAAGCATACTCTCAGATGTAGACCAGTTAATATTATACTGGGGTAGGTGGGTTTATGGGGTTACCCAGGGTTTCTCGCTCATAAAGGGTTTAGCCTTACGGCGTATGATCAGACCCCAAATACTGCTGGCCGAGGGAAAAGCCTCGTTTTTAAGGGTAGAACCCTAGGTGATTATCTTCCTTTGCCACTGTCCATCAATCTTCAGCCACACTGCCATCTTGTGATCACCAAAGCACCACGAAGGTAAATGATTGTCCCACTTTGGCCTTGGCTATTGGTTTTCAGCTGTAGTACCACCATGTAGATTCCAAAAAGTCAGCAGGAATTTTCTAAAATGCAGGCAAGGCTGAAAATTTCCATCCTAGAATTCAAGATGCCCCCTGGAATGAGTGAGTCCCCAAAGATCCTCATGCGTTCGGCAATGCATAACTTGCACTGTTTTGTCCCGTTGATGTAGGGGCTTTGGTTCTCGAGTATGGAATCTCTTCATCTCATAATTAGCAGATATGGCTGGCCAGTGATGTCACGTATCTCTTTTCCAGGACTGAAGGACAGAGGATTGGAAATATGTTGTTTGAGAGAGATCCCAGTGCACTCCACATACTTCTGTGGGGATGTGATGTTGTTGCACCTGTTGGTGCTGTTGTAGGGAGATAATCACCTAGGGTTCTACACTTAAAAACAAGGCTTTCCCCCCTCCATATTTTAAAGAGGTCTTAGTGTTTGGGGTCTGATGATACGCCATAAGGCTAAACCCCTTATGAAGCGAGAAACCCAGGGTAACCCCATAAACCAGCCTATCCCATTATAACATATATATAGTTCAAACACACTGACTATACTAATACCAAAATATTGTCATCATCATCATCATTTAGCGTCTGCTTTCCATGATTGTCATGTTCTAAATATTTGATAAAATATTAAATATTACTGAACAGGTTAAATAAAAATGATGTTGAAATACAAAAAAAGAAAAAAAACGAAGAAAATTATCAAATTTCATTTTTAGAATTTCTAAAACGGCATACACACATTATATAAATGGTGGGGCTTGAAGCTGATAAAGCTATAAATATTAGCTTGTAAATATTAGGGCATAAAACTCTGGATAGAAAAAGGCAAAGTTTTGGGGAAAGGTAAGGAATATGCATACCACCCATTTTCGGCGTAACCCTAAACACTGAGTGTGCATATTCTTTACCTTTGCCAAGTTTTGGAATATATATCACCACTTCACGTGGAAGGAAGAGGAGACGAGGAATTGGGGGTTGGTCTCTTCAATTTTTTTTGGCAAATTTTGATAAGTGCAATATTAACATTTTTTTCTTTTTTAATATATATATATACATATATATAGTGTTTGAAGAGGTGTACAGATATTGTATATTGAGAAAAAGGAGACATTCAGAATATTGGGTAATTCTTTATTAGCGCTTTCAATTATTTTGGTTTTAACTTTTCTCTTGAAGAACGAAGGCGCTAATAAAGAATTATCCAAAATTCTGACTTTCCCCATTTCTCAATATATACATATTATAATAAGGCAGCGAGCTGCTGGCGAAATGCTAAGCGGTATTTCGTCTGTCTTTACGTTCTGGGTTCAAATTCCGCCGAGGTCGACTTTGCCTTTCATCCTTTCGGGGTCGATAAGTTAAGTACCAGTTGCGTACTGGGGTCGATCTAATCGACTAGCCGCCTCCCCGCCCCAAAATTTCGGGGCTTGTGCCTAGAGTAGAAAAGAATATATACATATATAATAAGAATAGGAAGGGTTTAGGCCATTGGTGAGCTAAACAAATAGGTATGCTAAGTGCTCCAATTGATAGGCTACAAGGATCCAAATTCCCAACGGGGGATCGGGGGCTGAAGTTGGGGATCCGTAGCCTAGTTCCGATTCAGCGGGTATAAATTAAAGAGGAAAATAAGACCAGAGCTGGTCAAGTTTATCAGATTAATTGAATTGTTTTAATGGTGAATCGAAGCAAGCCAAAGTTATACACAGACACACACATAGAGTGTCGTAAAGTTACGTAATTAATAAGTCGGGTCGCGACAACTGAAAGGGTTTCGAATCGTTGACTTAAAGCCACATGGCTTTAAACACAGCAGTAGGATATTGTCAATCTTGCCACATGTGGACCCAAAGGAGCAGGGTCTAGGGGTTCAAACAGTTAACACAGCCCCGAACCCATCAGTGACTTACTAACTGGTCATCCGAAGAGCGAGAAATAGCAGCTAAATCTCCTCTAAAGTTATTATACCGGCTTTAGAAAAAAATAAATAAACGAAGGATGCATGGAATAGTCTTTGAGAGAAAATAAGATAAAGACGGAATAGTCCCAAGTGGAAGGTTTTTGAATCATAGCTCTGCCCAGCTACGACTGAGCATGAGGTTAACTCTTGATAATAAAAAGAATCGAACAAACCTCATCGTTTTGTTTTTGGTGGAGTTTCTCGGATTCTTAAAACACCGGTTTAAACAATAACAACGACATGGAACAACCGGATACGGTGTCAACCGAAATGTGTATCCTATGTAAAAAATGACACGTGTACGCGATAACGAGGGGGATTTTTATGTGGTTGTTAGACATGTTAGAAATAGCAACCAAGTCTATCGAAAATTGCCTCCCAGCGTTTTATATTAAGAAAGAAGTGAAGTGGGTATGTATAATGTAGTTATCGATATGCAATGAAGACAGTTGGGACAGTCGTGTGTAGAGCGCCTTTAATTGTAAGTCTGGTAAATAAAGTTTGATGTAAGACGAATAACAGTCTATCTATCTATCTATCTATCTATCTATCTATCTATCTATCTATCTATCTATCTATCTATCTTTCTATCTATTTAACTATCTATCTATCTAGCTGTTTATCTATCTATTTATCTATCTGTCTGTTTATCTCTCTCTCTCTCTCTCTCTCTCTATCTATCTATCTATCTATCTATCTATCTATCTATTTGTCTATCTATCTGTCTGTTTATATCTCTCTCTCTCTCTCTCTCTCTCTCTCTATCTATCTATCTATCAATAATAGTTTTAAAATATAACAATAGAAAACGACCTTGAAAATAATCTTTACATACATACTTCCTTTTCATTTATAATCCACATCTGCAGATATATATATATACTTATGTATGCGTGTGTGTGTTTGTGCACATGTATATATGCTTGAATATATCCTCTATCTTCTACTTGTTTCAGCCATTAGGCTGCGGCCATGCTGGGGCACTGCCTTGAAAAATTTTTCAGTCAAATGAATCGACCCCGGTACTTACTTTTTTAAACCTGGTACTTCTTCTAGCAGTTTATTTTTGCTGAACCACTAAGTCACAGGGATGTAAACAAACCAACTCCAGTTGTCAAGCAGTGGTGGGAGACAAACACAAACACACTGACACACACACACACACACATGCACACACACACACACTCATACACACACACACACTCACACACATACGCACACACGCACATACACGCACACGCATTATATAAACATGACAGGCTTTTTTCAATATTTTTCAGCTTTGGTTGACCCAGGGCTATAGTAGAAGACACTTGCCCAAGGTGCCACGCAGTGGGACTGAACCTGGAACCATGTGGTTGGTAAGCAAGCCACTCCTTGACTATGAGAGGATGAAAGGCAAAGTTGATGTCAGTGGAATTTGAACTGAGAACATAAAGATGGAAGAAATGTTGCTCAGCATTTTTGCCCAGCATGCTAACAGTTCTGCCAGCTGACCATCTTAGTTAGTATTATTATCATTGTTGTACCTGTTGTTGTTGTTGTTGTCTGGAGTGCTTAACAGACATTATAAAGTACTGGGTGGTGGTCACAGATAATGTTTGGAAAACATTAGATAATATTTATATTATTACCTCCGCCTTAGCAAGGCAGAGGTATTGTTTTCAGTCATGTTTGTTTGTTTGTCTGTGGACAAGATATCTCAAGAACCACTGGATGGATTCAGATGAAACTTTCAGAGATGTTTAGCCTCATGATTAGATTTTGGGATCAATCTGATACAGGACAAGGATTCTGGATTATTTATCCTGTTTTTTTACTTAAATTTTGAGAGCAGTTGGGTTCATTATTAGTATTCTCATTTGTGAGAGCAATCGAGTTTATTTCAGATACTCACATTTTAAAAATCGTTTCTGGTTAATTGTTGAGAGGATGTTGGTACTGCCTTGGCGGTGGTTTGTACTCTCTGCGTGCTCATCATCATTATTATTATCATTATTATTATTATTATTATTATTATTATTATTATTATTATTATTATTATCTATTTTTCTATTAATTTTTTTTTGTCACAGTAAACAGAATTACCACATCACCACCACCACCACCAACAACAACATCAACAACAACAAAACAACAACCACCACCACAACAGCAGTAACAACAACAGCAACAACAACAAAGATGTTTTTATTTACCACTAGCTCAAAGCCAGTAACTAGGACAAATAATAATAATGATGATGATGATGATGATAATTATTATTATTTACATTATTTACATTGGACGGATATTTGTCCTCATCTTGTTTGTTCTTAACACAACGTTTTGCCTGATTTCCTCTCCAGCCTTCATCAGGAGTCCTGGTAGAATTTTGAACCCAAACCTGGGTTCTCATTCCTAAAGTATTTTTTGCTGATGTTATTTCAATTATTATTATTTATTTATTTATTTATTTATTCATTTATTCAAGGCACTGCCTGGGCGCCTGATGAAGGCTGGAGAGTAAATCAGCCAAAACATTGTGGTAACAACAAACAAGATGAGGACACATATCTGCCCAATGTAAATAATGTACAGAATACCTCATTTCTAAAATATAGAACAGAATATTAATAATAATAATAATAATAATAATAATATTAAAATTATAATAAAACTGCTCATATCCTATGCAAAATCAAAAGATAGTGCTCATGGGAACTGCTCATATCCTACGCAGAATACTTTCTATGTAATCTCAAGTTTTAAAACAAACATAATTTTTGTATGTTATTTTTTTTTAGACATTTTGCTGATGAAACACTAAAAAAAACCCCAAATAGGCATAACAACCCAAAACAACAACACGAACTTCCAACCTGTTGTCTCTTGAGGTCTCTGGGTGAGACTTGGAGCCAGCTTGTGCAAATATAAAGCAAAAGTCAAACATAGAATAATAATAATAATAATAATAATAATAATAATAATAATAATAATAATAATAATAATGATAATAATGATAATCCTTTCTACTATAGGCACAAGGCCTGAAATTTGGGGGAAGGGGATAGTCGATTACATCGATCCCAGTACTCAGCTGGTATTTATTTTATTGACCCTGAATGGATAAAAGGCAAATTTAACATTGGAGGAAATTGAAATAAGAACATAGCAATGGGCAAAAAAGCATTTCACCTGATGTGCTAACGATTCTGCCAGCTCATCACCTTTATAATAATAAACCTTTCAACCATAGGCACAAGGCCTGAAATTTTGGAGGGAGGGGGGGCTAGTCCATTACATCAACCCTAGTATGTAACTGTGGATGCACATGGTCTAGTGGTTAGAGCAGCGGACTCGCGGTCAAGGGATTGCGGGTTCGAATCTCAGACCAGGCGATGCGTGTGTTTACAAGCGAAACACCTAAGCTCCATGCGGCTCTGGCAGAAGGTAATGGTGAACTTCTGCTGACTCTTTCGCCACAACTTTCTCTCACTCTTTCCTCCTGCATCTTGCAACTCATCTGCAATGGATTGGCGTCCCTTCCAGGTGGGGAACCTATACACCAAGGAAACCGGGAAACCAGCCCTTATGAGCCAGGTGTAGCACAAAAAGGAACAAACAATAGTATGTAACTGGGACTTATTTCATTGACCCTGAAAAAATGAAAGGCAAAGTTGACCTCAGTAGAATTTGAACTCAGGACGTAGGGATGGATAAAATACTGCTAAGCACTTTGCCTGGTATGCTAATGATACTACTAGCTCACCACCATATCTATATCCATATCTATAAAATTCTTTATCTCTCTGTCTGTCTGTCTTTTCCCTATGCCTCCTCAAATGGCTTGAACAAATCAAATGAAATTTTACAAGGTAATAGTATCAGACCCTATGAGTGGCATCATGTCATTTTTATTTCATTTGGATTAAAACAACATAACATTGGCACTGGTTCGGTATTATGTGTCAGAAGTGAAAGAATAAGCTCTTTACTCTTTCACTTGTTTCAGTCATTTGACTGTGGCCATGCTGAGCACCACCTTTAGTTGAGCAAATCGACCCCCCCCCCAGGACTTATTCTTTGTAAGCCTAGTTCATATTCAATCAGTCTCTTTTGCTGAACAGCTAAGTTACGGTGATAGACACAGACACACAAACATGCACACACACACATACATACACATATACGACGAGCTTCTTTAGTTTCTGTCAATGAAATCCATTCACAAGGCTTTGGTCGGCCCGAGGCTATAGTAGAAGACACTTGCCCAAGGTGCCACGCAGTGGGACTGAACTTGGAACTATGTGGTTCCAAGTTCAGTCCCAATGCGTGGCACATTCGGCAAGCGTCTTCTACTATAGCCTCGGGCCGACCAAAGCCTTGTGAATATCAAATTGCCATATAAAATTGTAATGTGATATGATATTGTTTCACCTTTTATTCTTTTGCTTTTAATTCTAATGTGATAACATTAAGATCATCTTATTTCTATTGTATTTGAAATATGTAAATAATTTATATCCTAATGGGAACAGCATTACACATCAGCAACTTTCTGTCTTTACGGCCATGACAGTGGAATGGTGTGTCAGTGGCCGCAGCACATCAAGTGGAGTCTCAAGACAGAAGCAAGATGAGACTTTCCCAAATCAGCAAAGGGATGCTGCAACACTTAATGCAGAACCATTAAAACAACATTTCCACGATTAGACAGAGGTCCAACAGAACAGCTCTGAGAAACAGATTAACTACAAATTGATTCTTCACAATTTTTGGAGCT